>NC_029792.2:22906580-22908100 GCF_000816755.2 Arachis ipaensis
TAATTTTATTATAATAAGATATTTTAAAAAAATAAAAAATTATTATTATTATTATTATTATTTGGTTTCAACTAGCCGAAACCATTATATATTTTTTAATGGGCAAAAAAATTTGATTATTCACAATAATTTTTTAGGACAAAAATGTTTGAGGACAAAAATATTGTCATTTTAGAATTAGGATAATCTGGTAACTTTTATTTCATTTGTTTTGTTTTAGTAAATTACTCTAATTTGTACGTACAATTATTTACAACTATGAACTATCATAATCATCTACAGTTCTACACACAATTACACAATGCAACTACGACATATGGGACATGTTGGATTCTTTTGCAACCAAGTGTCTATACAATTTGAATGATACATGTGCTTGCACTTAGGAAACACTTGACAATATTGTCCATCTTCAAAATCTTCCATGCAAATGGCACATTCGTCGCAATGACTTTTTGTTGTGTCGTGCATGCCATAGCTCACCAATGGTGGCAGCTTATTCGAAGCTCTTAGTTTCGGTCCACATTCCTTGTCGTCCACCATGGCCAACGAATTTTGTATATCTCTCTGGATAAGAGTTTCCAAGAGAATAATATGGTGATTAGGAGTATCCCCATATGATCGATGGATCGCTTCTTCGATATCACGCAATTCCTCCGGGCTTAATTCTAAGTACCAAAAGAACAATCCATAGAGGATTTGGTAGAAGATGAAGAAGAACAATATGACTATGCCAAGAGCAATCAAGATAGTTTGAATATCAATAGTGAACAAATACCAAGCCATATTGGATGTGTATGTATTTTGTTTTATGCCAAAACTCTTTTTACAAGGAAACTTGATGAATGTGATACAATAATTCGAACGCGATTTTGAGATTTTATATAAAATAATGAATCTTAAACCATTATAGTTATGAGTAGTGTGGCAAAATAATCATTTCATCCAAATAGATTGTGATTTCTAATTATGGATTAAGTAGGTTCTCTACTTTATTATCTTACTAGTTTGTAATAACAATCTTGGATACATTTTACATTCATCATTTTGAAGAGATACTGTTTAATTTGAACTAAACCATATGTTGCTAATTTCTGTTTGTCACACTTATATGAAGTTGATTTAATACATTTGATGGTTGTTGTTGTTAAAAGGCTTATAATAATACATTTTAAAAATGTACTTAACCAAAAAAACAAAAGAGAATTTGTTTGTGAAATCCAACTGCCAGAAGCAAATTATTATTAATTATAATACATTTTTAAAATTTATTGTTAGCTAAAAAACTGAAAAAGAGTTTGTTTGCGAATCTAATTGCCGGTAAACTAAAACACTTGGCCGGTAATCTATTAACATATTCAATTATCCAAATTTAAGGACGTTTAATAATCAAGAAATGAACAATGAATCAATAGAAACTTCAACGTATTAGGGCAAGATTAATTTCTATTTATTAGTTGTTTGACCACTTGTATTCACTTACGATTAGGGCATACAAATTTATTTGGGTAAAATTTTAT
>NC_029792.2:22908943-22914049 GCF_000816755.2 Arachis ipaensis
CTAGTTCATTCCATCGGCTCAATTTTTTTTATATGGAAGAGTGGTGCGTGTCTTCCCCGGATATGGAGTAATGGAGTTCCATACCATTATGTGGGGCAATTTTTTAGTTAGTGTCAGGTATATGAACTCGGACGGTGCAACTTGTTTGAATTTCAGCTTTGGCTAAACAAATCGGTGGATCCGATTTGGAGAGGATGGAATTTTGTTTTTTCTGAAGATGCTAATCGGACCCTCCGAGTTAATAGGAGGGTATAATTTTCTTTTGAATGTGGTTTAAGAAATCGGAGGGTGCGATTTCGTTATTCTATAATATTTTTGAATGATGTAACCCTAATCGCAGGGTCCGATATGTTGGTGATGTTAAATAAAAGTGTCTGAATGGTGGTGAGCCCCTATTTGCGCCTTCTTCTCCTTCTTCAACGGTTCTTTCCTCTGGTTTTTTGTTTCTCTGTTTCTTCTTTACCTGGCATAATTGCTAAGAATCTAGTTCTCAAGTTTTTTATTTTGTTTATGTGAACGAGAGTAATGAATGACAGAGTTGTATTGAAGGTATATTATTTTGGTCAGATTTTGTTACAAACATCTGAAGGAGTAACATTTGTTTGTGAAAATCCGTTAGATATTGTGATTCCTTTCACAATCTCATTTGAAGAGCTCAAAGGTGTGATCTGTGAAAAGATTCATTTTGAGAGGGCAAGAAGAATAGCCTGCATTCTATATAGATATCCTGTACAAGTGTTTAGTGGATTCGTCCAGTTTCAAACCAAATATGTAACGGACGAAGCGAGCATGCAAGAGATGTTTTCAATGTATATTGAAAATCGGAGTCAACTCGTGTTCATCGAGTTGTATGTTGAGTTTGAGCAATCTGAGGCCGACCGGAATATTCTACGGGAAGATTACAATAGTGAAAATGAAGAAGAGTTCGAAAGCAACTACGAAGTTGTTGGTCCAGATGGAGATGAAGATCAAGGTGATGGACCTAAGACTCCGGATGTGTCAGATGTGGCAAATGCACTGACAAATGAAGTGCCGTTTGAGGAGCCATCATTCATGCGAGTTTTGGATTTGGAAGCCATGCATGTTCCGAAGTTTCCGAATTATATCGGTGCAGGTACGTAATTCTCCGTATTTATAAAATGGATTAAAATTTTTTAATAATTAATTTTGATAGTTGGACCAACTAGCTAAGTGAAGTGTGAAAATATACTCGATTAGTATTTATTTTTGTTTACCTGCTTGTGTATTTAAGTTTAAGAAAGTAAAATTTTTAGGGAGTTATTGAATTAGTTGAATATAAATTAGAATTTATATATAAATTAGTAAATTAGATTAATATAAATTAGAATTTATTTGTGAAATAATAGTAAACTAGTGAATTCGTTAAATATAAATTAATAGCTGTTAGTATATTACTTGAAAATAAATACGCATTTGTTAGTAAATAAGTAAATTAGTTAAATACAAATAATTTGGATTTAAAACATAATTGATGCAGGAAAAATTGATTTACTTATATTTTCGATGTTTAAATATTTGTGTATTAAATATTTTTTGTATGGCTGTTCTGGTAGAAATTTCTTTTATCGCAGATGGTGAATTTGTTGTTGGGATGGAATTCAGTTCCAAGGAAGCTGTTATTAAGGCGAGAAAAGAGTACACCATACGAAGAAGCGTAGACTATCGGGTGTATGAGTCTGAGCCGTTGACATTTTATGCGAAGTGTACACAGTATGGGTCAGGGTGTGACTGGCTTATCCGAGTTAGCATGATCAGCCGAAAGTACTATTGGGTTATAAGGAGGTATAATGGCAGTCACACATGTACCAGAGCCACAATTTCTCAGGATCATTCAAAGCTGGATACAACCACAATTGCAGAAGCAATAAAGCCGTTGGTTGAGGCTGACCCCGCCTTAAAGGTAAAATCGGTTATAGCAGAGGTATAATCAAAGTTCAACTATACCGTTAGTTATCGGAAAGCATGGTTGGCTAAGCAAAAGGCAGTAGAAAAAATATTTGGAGGCTGGAAAGCATCATACGAAGCCTTGCCTATATGGTTTGAGGCCATGTATCATAAGGAGCCGTCGGCTGTTGTTCATTTTGAGACTATGCCTGCATATCAAGGCGATGACCTGGTGACTGATGTTCGGGTATTGCATCGGGTCTTTTGGAGTTATTCCCCCTGCATTAGAGCATTCAGACATTGTAAGCCAGTTGTGCAGGTAGATGGGACTCACTTGTACGGGAAGTACAAGGGTTGTCTACTAGTGGCAGTTTCACAGGATGGCAACAACAATATCGTCCCAATTGCGTTTGCTATTGTGGAGGGAGAAACTTCTGATGCGTGGCACTTTTTCCTTAGTAACCTTCGTCAGCATGTTGTCACTCGGGATGGTGTGGGACTGATATCCGACCGTCACGAATCCATAAATGCAGCTGTGGAAAGGAGTAACGGTGCTTGGTCACCTCCTAGAGCTTTTCATATGTTTTGCATCAAGCATATAGAGTCAAATTTTCTGAGAAAATTCAAGGCGCCGTACTTACAGAAACTGATCGTCAACATAGGTAACGATCAGTAAAGCTAATTAATTTACTAACGGAGTTACCTTAAATAAGTGTATTTACCTCTTTTTTTTCGTTTGTTTCTTTTTATCCTGCAGGATATTCGAGGACGGTGCGGGAGTATGAAGTACGCTACCAGCATTTACGAGAACGGGGCGAGGCCTACACTAACTGGTTAAACCGAATCTCCCGCGAATAGTACGCGTTGGCCTTTGATGGTGGATATCGATGGGGGCATATGACGACGAATCTAGTGGAATGCATCAATTCAGTATTGAAGGGTGCACGCAATCTCCCCGTTACTGCCCTTGTGAAGGTAACATTCTACAGGCTTAATGAGTTGTTCACCCGAAAAAGAACAGAGGCGGAAGCCCGGATTAATGCCGGGCATGTGTTTTCTGATGTCGTGACCTCAAAGTTGCATGCAAACCAACTTGCATCAAGAAACATACAGGTTAGTTGCTTTGACCGGCAGAATGAGGTCTTTGAGGTGCGTGAGATGCCAAGTGGACTGGAGTTTGCAGTCGACCTACGTGGCCTTCGATGTGACTGTGGACTGTGGTGAGTTCCAGGTGGACCAGATCCCGTGTCGACATGTGTTCGCATGTTGTGTCAACCAGCGACTGGATTGGCAAGTGTATGTACATGATGTGTATAAGATGGACCAAGTTCAAAGGGTGTACCGAGCAAGGTTTAGGCCACTAGGTAATCCTACTACATGGCCTGCTTACAACGGACCTCGGTTCATGCCAAATCCGTTCCTCAGACGCGTGGCGAAAGGTCGCCCCAGAATGACGCACTTCTTGAATGAGATGGACACGCGAATATTACGTCAGCCTAGGCAATGTAGGCTATGTGGAGCTGAGGGACACAACCGTAGCTGATGCCGTCAGTCAGGTGGTGCGAATGTCGGCACAGATGCTCAGTAGATTCACATTCTAAGATGATCTTTTATATGTAGCATTATATAGTATGCCATGAGTTGTCCAATTGAGTTAACAAATTATGAATTATGTAACATTGTATAATATGACATGAATTCTCATACCGAGTTAACATGATCTGGTCTATGTAGCATTATAAACTATGACAAGAAAGTATTATTCTCCATCTGTAGCATTATATAATATGATCCTCCTTTGTCCAAATTAGTTAATTTGATACGAGATCGTTGATGCATAAATAAGTTCATTAATACATATATACATAGTCCACATCATGAATACATAAGTAAGTTTATTACACCACAACTACTTTCTCATTGCCCACTTTACATCCTTCACAAAGTTCTTGCATTTTTTGGTGGCCTTCTTGAATACAGATGGAGTGTAGCGATTAGTGCTGCGACGTGGCGGATCAATCCTCAGATTGTAACCTTTGCCTTTGTCATCCGAAGTGTGTGCCTGACCTGCATACAATTTAATAAAAACAATTAAATATATAACATTATATAATCAAACCAACAGAGATACCACATATCATTTACTCAAATCACATGGATTTACCATTTATGAACACAAAATGAATAACTTATCGAACATGTAAAGTAAAATACACAACATAATACCATCATTACGGGATTCCTCATCCTCATCGAACTCCTCTATCTCATCCTCCTCATCGTCATCCTCGTCATCCGGATCATCTACTAGATACGCATTGGCCTCCTCCTCGAGTGTGTTAGCATCTTCTTCAAGAGGTCCTATGGAAACACGATTAGGATTTTGACTATTAAGAACTCCGCGTCCACCTTCACTTCTACTAGAGTCAACAGACACAAACCCTCCAGAAGCAACCGATGAGGTATGGCATGGAAGCCTCGCATCCAACGAATACCTATCTGCCATGAAATCAGGCTGATTGCCATATTGTGACTGTCCTGCATCTGCAGCCATGAATCAAGCAATTGGTTAAAAGAACCTCCTTCTCCTGTTTCAAATTGTGACATACCCCAATAGTGTTGATGCATTGGAAATGACGGGGGTGAACTGTGTCTGAGGTACATACTGGCTTGAGAACTGAGGTTGTTCTTGTGGAAGCAAATTTGGCCCTGATGGTGGCGTTGACTGTGGCTCCTGTTCCTCGTTGTCATCATCCACATCTTGACTACCCTCATCCATATCATCATTACCCTGATCCATATCCTCATTACCCTGATCCATATCCTGATTATCCTCATCATTCTCTTGAACAACAAAACTCGACAAATTCAAGCGGTCCCCAAATTTTGATTGGTACCAGTACATTTAAGTGTCCAGTGGATACTGTGAAGGCATGGGAAGCTCAGAAAGAACGTGGTTATACCTGTTTGTCCAATGCATGACCCAGAATGAATGACTCGGTGCCGTGGCCCAGTTAAGATTCTTAGGACCAGTCAGGACTTCTCCATGCGCCTTGTCCAGATTCCATTCCTGATGAGGTACTCCCTGAATGAAACCGAACTGTCGCCTAATCCTATCAATAGCATGCCACTCGATACATTCGAATGACACCAACGGCACTGTTGCGCTCCAGACAACCGACTGCATGTAGATTTCAGCAG
>NC_029792.2:22914125-22927552 GCF_000816755.2 Arachis ipaensis
GCATAAGCAGTCCAGACAAACTGGCAAAAAATAAATGAAACTCATAATTACAACCCACATAACAGTTACAATTACAATGCTTCATCAGATTTAGCTAAACCCTAAATTCGAAACTAATAGATCTTTAATGAAAACAAACCTGGCCGTCCTGAAGTTCATCAAAGGCCTTCCTAAAGTGACTTAGCATCAGATATCTATATCGTCGGTCATCACACTCCCAGTTACGCCACCTAATATGATATATTTATTTAGTGCAACTGAATTCTAAATATCTACATACGGATACATTGTAACATAATATTACCTGTTTGCTAGCGAAAAATTGCGGGGTTCCCTAGGAAGCGGCGATAGATAAGGCAGTCGGATCCAAGCCCATCCGAGCAGAAGTGTTAGTGGACCATCGATTTCTTTACAGTTAAAGCGAGATGCCCTGTACAATGCCCTGTAGAGGTGTGCTAAGCATGCTGATCCCTAACTATACTGTCTAATACTGCCGAAATCACGAAGCAAGGGTAGAAACTTCCAGTGCACACCTACCCCAGATTTATCCCCAAACAAGATCGTCCCAATCAGCAACATAATGTGGCACTTCACATACCTCTGTATACTTATTTCATCAGTCAACTGAAAGTTTTCTTTTAGATCACGCAGCCACGTCAGTTTTATACAGCATCCTCTGCACTCCTGCTTACGCGGTGCAACTCCAAATTGATCCAAATACTCCGCTTCCAAGGCTTCGAAACTACTCATTGTCATCCCTGTAACTGGAAGATCATCCGTTGGTAGACCAAGAATTAGAGCCACATCTTCAAGAGTCACAGCACATTCACTAATGGGAAGGTGAAACATATGTATATCTGGGTGCCACCGTTCGATTAGAGCATTTATCAGTGCTTTCTGACATTGTACTACACCAATCTGAGATGCATGGTAAAACCCAGTAACTCGTAAGTGTTCTTCCACCCTATCGTTGTATCGATCCGGAGAAACTGGATGGTTACATATCAGCATTCTTAATTTCTACAAAAAACATAACAAATTATTAGTCAAGTTATTAAATATTACTAACTAACTACTAAGAGGGAAGAATTTTTTAACTACAGCAAGTCATTAACAAAATTTGCACAACTAACTCGACAACGCATATTACTTGAAACCACACAACATTCATAAATTATTTGACTATATCAAACTAAAACAAATATTTATAACTTCTAAATTGAATTATTGATCCCTAAAATTTCTCAAAACTAACTATTAATAACATCAACTAATACATACATTCCTAATCAATTCTCAAGAATATTACAACATTATAGATGCTGGTTATTTATTTATATCCGGTAGATCCCCAATTGTTCTAATATATAACATTATAATTTGCAATATTAATTATCTATTAAGTATTACTTAAGTAAAATTAAACATGTAACACCCTAACTATCAAAATGTCACGCTTCCGGCTGCGCCACTCTGATAGCTCGAGTATTACCACGACTCTTATAATATTTAAGACTAAAATATGAGCCTGTTTAAAACTTAAAACCGCATAACCTTTCGATAACTCTTTTTTGTGAAAACCTAAACATACATGTACATGCAAAAGAACATAACTCTCCTAAAGCTTCGTCTTCCATATCCTGAAAAAGAATAACCTGTAGGGGAATGAGAACGTCGTCCTCGCTTGTTCTCACTATAGGATTACAGAAATTGCTATAACAAGATACGTAAAGATAAAATCATTCTTAGAGTTCAGTGACCATTACTCGTCTTATGAGTCTTTCCAAAAACCATAGGTTCACATTCGTAATCCAGAAAGTTCCTTTTTGAAAACTTGCTAAATTTCTCAAATATTCTAAAACAAAACCTTTTTCCTTTCTTAAAGAAAATGTCTGAAAAGTTTTCCCTAGACTGCAACCATGAAAGCAGTTACCTACGCGGTATAAATGATCATCCCGTTCCAAGCATAGGTTCATTAAGTCTATACTGAACCAATTAGATACTTTATACAGAACTAGGACTCAATATACCAATCACGGCCTCAAGCCCATCCAATCCAACACGGCCCCCGGCCCAAACAGCTCAATCAGCAACCAACTCATCACAAACCAATCAATTCAAACACAATCACAATTAATGTGGTTCAAGCACAATCAAGAGCAATTACAACAAGTATAACAGTTAGCAGTTAACATAAGTATTCACATAGGCAAACCAAATACAATATGCACACCCAAACAATATCATATAGATGCAAATGATGAATGCCTGTCCTACTGGCTGTGATATCACATTGTCGGTTCAATTGCCAACCCGACACATTCCCATGGGAATGTTGCCCTTCGGTCACGTATAAATGGGAACCCTCTGGGATAACGTGCCCGCCACACGGTCCAGGATGTTAGTGCCTGCACACTCTAGTGATCCGAAAGGATGTGAGTGGGATACTTTGCCTCCGACCTCACATCTACACGTAAGCGGGATTAACCACCGTCCTTACGCGGGCGCTGCAACCTCGACAAGCGGGATTAACCACCGTCCTTGCCAGGCGCAAGCGACTTATCAACAATCTCGTCATTTATCAATTCTCTCAGCATAAGCGGGACGAACCCGGCCCTTATGCCTACCAACCAATAACTCATCAATCTTGATGATATCCACAATCAATCAGGCTCAATAACTGATTTCAAATTCATTCTTGGCCCATTTCCTTTTAAATAACAAACGTATTCAATTCACATCTTGCCAAGAATTACTTTTCAAAATGGAGCCACTTTCCAACTCTTTCCAACACTTCCAAACAATCACGAAACCAGGCCAAACTCAAATCTCTTTTGAAAGACTCAAAATCATTCATTTCTAAATCAGGATTTGGTCATAAAATTCCTTAGCAGAGTCTCAAGACTTTAGGGGAGAATAACCTAACTCATTTCGTAAATTCATTGAAAACCTCTGAAACCTTAACTTCTTGGTTTAATTAAATAAAATTGAATTTAAACCAAAATAAAATCATGTGTCCAAATATTCCGAACCAATTTCAAAACCAACTTACTTAGACCAAAACCAAGTCATTTAAACTGAAAACTAATTTCAGTTTCATTCTTCATTCTGTTTCCAAAGGCTTGTGAATTGTATCATTTTTACTAAGTCAAAGTTCTAGTTAATACTTCAAACTTTTCCCAAAATGTCATAAAGTGAAATAGATTAATTGAAAATCAAGTTTCTTTTAAATCCATTAAAACCCCCTCCAAATCTGTTTACTTAAATCAAATTCCAAAACATAAAAATTTTCATATTTAAATTGATTTTTAAGGCATAATTCCTTTCTTAATAATTACACCCAAATTATAAAAATTTTCTTAATAAGGCAAGTTCAAACATAATTTATTTATCAAACATTTAATTCAAATCATAATTCATTATTTTCAAAATAACGTTCCAATCAAGGTATCAGATTTTTATAGAAATTTCGACAGCATCTCCCCTAAAACTTGGACTTTGCCACCCTTTCCGGGTCCCAACCAAACTAATCCTCAACTCTTTTTAAAAGGGATTCAAGACCAAATCAATTTCCAGTAAGAGAAATTAAGACTTTAATTACTAAAATCATTTCAATTCAAAACAACCAGAAACCTCTATTTTGAACAAAATCATACATTATTTCAATCAAACCAGCAATCATATTCATCCAATACAAATCAGGCAATTTATAAGACTCACTTAATCACAAAAAATGCATTTCGCACATCATATCTATTTATAACAATTCTAATTTAAAATAAATGAGTTTATTTAAAAAGCCCCTACCTTGGCTCGTTGAAACCATAACCCAAACGCGTCATAGAAACCTTCTCTCTCAACTCGAAATTACCGGCAGCTTGAATCACAGCTTCACTCACGTTCGCAGTAACCATAGCAACTCTAATCGCAACATATAATAATCAGGACTCGACCCCACGTTACCAAAACTCATATTCATTAACCAAACACAACCGAATACTAACGCGAGGCTTTTCGAAACATAAATTACTTACTGAGCTAGCGAAACGAAGCAGCTGCGAACTCCGAGCACGACACGCAAGCATCGATATACAACCCTGTGACAAATAACGTTACAACGCCTCAGCCGAAATTATCAGAACAGCGACAAAAGGCTCCTCGAACCAAAATGCTTACGAAGACCGAGGGAGAATGGCTGAACCGAATAGCGACGGTCTCCGAACCGATTCGGCGACAGCCCGGCAGCCACCTTAAGCGGCAGCAAGGACTTGAACAACATGTAGCGACAATGAAGTTTCCAGAAGCTCAACAGAAAGGAGAACCAGCTTAAAAATCCTTACCGACAAAGTTTTTCCAGCGACTAAGTTGCATTCTCCGGCGGCAGAGACGGCGAAGCAGCTCGGAACGGCCAGCAACAGTGGCGGCGCTAACCCAGCACCAACATCCACCATCGTCACCACTTTCCTCTCCGGTCAGACCCAACGGCCGCAACTCAGCCGCAGCAACGATGAAACGACAGCAAAAGGATCAGCCTCAACCCGCGATGGTGGCTCTTCGGCGCGACACCAGCACAACAGGAACGGCGGCGGTGAGATCCCAACAGCGACGAGTTTCCCGGCGACAGAACAAGCAGGACTGGCGATGGCAAGGAGGCCCGGCGACGGCGACCCAGGCGGCGATGGTCTCCCCTGTCGCGCCCTCCCTCTCTTTGCTGTGCAAACTCCCATCTCCCTCTCTCTTCATGCTCGCCGACAGAGGCAAGATGGCGGCGACTCAGCAAGGATGAGCTCCTCTGGTTCGGTGACAAAGGCGCGGCTCAGGCTCCAACGACGAGACGGCAATGGCGGCCACGACATGGTTCAGCAACCGCGTGGTGACAGCGCGAACAGATCCTTCTTCTCCCCTCGGCTAGCAACGGCGGAGACACTCCTCGCGGTTCCGGCGATGAGGATAACGGCGTCTCTCTCTCTCTTTCTCTCTCTCCACATGCAGCGAACTCCTCTCCTTCTCCCTCAATGTTGTTTCTTCCTTCCTTCATCTTGTAGTTGCTGCTGCGGTTGTTTTAGTTTGAGGAAAGGAGAAAGCAAAATTGCGTTGCTGCTGCTAGGTTGGGTGAGGACGAAACCGGGTCGGGTACGGGTTACTGGGTTAGGGTTTCATTTTGAAAATTATGGTTAAGGACATTAGGGTAATTTCACATAAAATTGGGAATAATATAGTAATTGAAACCCAAGTTAAACCCAACACTATTTGTACATAGAAAATACTATTTGCTCATCAATTTTATAAATTATTTTCAATAAAATGTCCCCACCAAATAATTAGAAATAATATACTTATTTTCTTCATTTTCCAAAATAGTAATATCAATACTCTAAAATATTAATTATTTAGTCCAAATCATATAAAAATCCTTATTATTTCACAACTACCAACTTTACAATTTAAATATATAAAATAACTCAATAATTGTAAAATTAGATAAAATCTTAATTTGAATAGCCCAAACTCATTATTTTTGGATTTCTAGAACTTTAAGTTGTAAATAGAAAAATAATCCATAATTATAGAGTTTGGATGAAAACCTTAATTTATTTTAAATCCAATTAATCAAAACTACCTTTAATTACCTTCAATAAGATAATTTATAAAAATAAAACTATAAAAAATATAGGGTTTGAGATTAGTTCAAAATAGGACTTTTCAAAAGTCTTGGGTCTTACATTCCATCCACCTTATAAAAATTTTCGTCCTCGAAAATTAAAATAATACATAGGATCATGCATAGCCTTAAATACCTTTTAGAAAAGTAAGAGATCTTAACACATATATATACATAAGTTCAAATACCTGATATCCATAAGATTTAAACATAATGGTAAAATATAGTGCAAGGCAGAAGATAAAGATAGCCTCAATGCAAACAGGTTATATGGTTTCAAAACCTTACAAAAGCTTGGAGAAACAATATAGGGTGCAAGTCAAGATAGGCGTTCACAAAGCAGAGCTATAGTTAATGTGGCAAGAAGGCTACAAGACAAGTTGGTATTAAAACAATGGATATAGCGTTCCCTCACAGCTCTCTTACCCAATCGAAACTTCAACTTCCCAACTCCATCAATCACTTCACAACTCCATAACCGCTCGCAAGCCTACATCCACAAACTCATCTGCGAGAAACAAAACTCTCACACTTCTCATAACGTTGCACACTTACCGCTTCACCTTCCGTATCCACAATCAGGTCTTAAAGAACTAACACATCGCATTACTATACCTAAAGATCACACGCGACATTACAACAATTCTCGAGTTTACTCAGAAGGATAAAAGACTTTGAAAAGAAGGACAAACAACAAGGATAATCTCCGCAAGAATTTTGAAAGGACTACTGAATCTTCAAGTAAACAAAGATGTACAATCGATGAGAAATATTGGAAGGAAGTTTAGTTTAACAACCTCAAGGATGACTCCTGAATCAGAGATAACTGATAGGAACACAAAAGCATAAGCAAGGCAGTAGTTTGAAACTAAATCAAGCTGAGTTAAAAAGGTATAAAATCATAGAAGAAGGTTAACTAAAGCTAGTGATGACACCCTCAAGGTTTAAAATTTATGACAAGTACACATAATACATTTGAATATAAAGAATGAAAAACTAAAAAAGATCACCTCCTATGCTAAAAGAAAGGTATGTAACTCGCATTTCACAAAAGGGTGACAGAAATATATATCAAGACTGCAATAGGGTTGAAATAAAACTAAATTGCATTTTGTCCAAATAGTTTCCAAGTAAAAGATAGAATAGGTGAGGTTTGGAAAATGAAAATCAGTCGAGTTAAGGCCAAACAATTTTTTAAAATCCTGAAAGACATTTAGGTACTCAATCAAATAAAGGTATACACTGAAATCGTGGCAAGTTTGTAAGAAAATCAAAAGTTTGTTCAAGATTTCTCAAGGTTTAAATTCAAACAAGCGTGTATGAAATTTTATAGCAAATATGGAACAAGTTAAACTCTATTTAGAAAAGGAAACTCCGTGGTAAAGTTTGCTTATCAGTCGGTTCCAAAACTTTATTTAAAACAGTGCATGCCAACTCCAAAACAACTTTGTCAATTTAAAGAATAGCTATGGATACAATTTAAGCAAGGAGAATTGATTTAAATATCTTAAGAGAATCCAAAACTTGTTTCAAAAGTTCACATCAAAACTCTAAGATTACACTTGAAATTGCCATCACATAAGAACATTCAGAAATATTAAGGTGTACTTAAAAGGAAATCAGACCAAACAAGAAAGGATCTTAAGTCAAGGGAGTTCAAACAAGATCCACGAAGCGTGGGACACCAAACAAACTTTCTATTGGTCCAAAAGAATGCAAAACTCGTCAGGAAAGACAACTAAATCAACAGTGAATTTTCAAGAAAGAACCTTCGACTAAAGAAGAACAATTAAGAGGACAAACAACACACTTGATAAAAACAAATTCAAGTTGACTCGGATGAGTATGAGATTTACAAGGGAAGGGAAAACTAAGACTAATAGTGATGTTCATAAAGTAAAAGAATAGTAAAAAACAAAATCAAGTATTACAACCATAGAAACAAAAGTTTAAAGAATTAGCCCATACTTGAGAGGAAAGGTATGAACCCAATATTTTCGAAAGAACAACGAATGCATAAATAACGTATCATGCCAAATTAAAGTCAATTTGTCAAACAAAAGCTAATTGGAATTAAAGCAAAATCTTTTCCTTTAATAATAAAAATTTTACCTAAGTACATAGTCAAATAAAGTTACGTATAGAAACCGTAGAAAAATTATTTGAAAAGTCAAATTGTACTTAAAGTAAGTGTAGTTCCGTAAACCAGTAAAAGAACATGCGAGGTATCAGAATTGCATAAGGAATTTTCAAAGTTTTATATAGATATGTGCATACCAAATCAAAAGCGATTTTATAAAAGTTTGAAAATTGGTTATAAATACAGTCAAAAGTTTTTTTTTAAAGGACTCGGAGCAAGGACCTATAAAGGCACACTGCATCAAGACAAGTTCAAAGTCATGCATCACATGGATCACGAAAAAGAGTTCAAACAGAGAAAGACAGATACACCAAGAAATTCAAACTGGCATATACAATTTAGGATCAAATAAGAATGCATATAAACAGAAAATAGAATTGGAAACACCCAACTGCTTTCCAAAAGAAAAGGCAACAAGAACATCAAGATAGGTTAAGAAACAATAGGTCACATGACTCCAACAGAATCTAAAGCACACAACTGAGTAACCTCAAGAATAGTTTCTAACGTTCCCAAAACCCACGAATCGTGTTACCTATTACTCGTATCTTGTCTATGATAACCCATCAGTGCTTTCATATACATAATTCACAAGTATTAAGCCGGCCAAACTTAATATCAGGAATTATGCAATGCAAGACTAACAGCAATAATCAATAGATTGTCATATGCACAAAGATCTAATTCTCGTTATTCGAACAAGACATAGTACATGACAAACGCTCAGAGTATGCAATTGAAGCATAGTCGGTCCATTCCTCAGGCTGTACAGAAAAGACCGTTCTGATACCACAAATGTAACACCCTAACTATTAAAATGTCACGCTTCCGGCTGCGCCACTCTGATAGCTCGAGTACTACCACGACTCTTATAATATTTAAGACTAAAATATGAGCCTGTTTAAAACTTAAAACTGCATAACCTTTCGATAACTCTTTTTTGTGAAAACCTAAACATACATGTACATGCAAAATCAGATACAACTTTAAGATATATATACACACACACACACACACACACACACTAATTTACAAATATACATATCATAATTTCCTATCCCTCTTACAAACATAATAAAGATAAAGGCGAGGAAAAACAATAGCTACGGTAATACAAAAGGACCGAATAAATAGAAAATGAACATAACTCTCCTGAAGTTTCGTCTTCCATATCCTGAAAAGGAATAACCTGTACGGGAGTGAGAACGTCGTCCTCGCTTGTTCTCACTATAGGATTACAGAAAGTGCTATAACAAGATACGTAAAGATAAAATCATTCTTAGAGTTCAGTGACCATTGCTCGTCTTATGAGTCTTTCCAAAAACCATAGGTTCACATTCGTAATCCAGAAAGTTCCTTTTTGAAAACTTGCTAAATTTCTCAAATATTCTAAAACAAAACCTTTTTCCTTTCTTAAAGAAAATGTCTGAAAAGTTTTCCCAAGACCGCAACCATGAAAGCAGTTACCTACGCGGTATAAATGATCATCCCGTTCCAAGCATAGGTTCATTAAGTCTATACTGAACCGATCAGATACTTTATACAGAACTAGGACTCAATATACCAATCACGGCCTCAAGCCCATCCAATCCAACATGGCCCCCGGCTCAAACAGCTCAATCAGCAACCAACTCATCACAAACCAATTGATTCAAACACAATCACAATTAATGTGGTTCAAGCACAATCAAGAGCAATTACAACAAGTATAACAGTTAGCAGTTAACATAAGTATTCACATAGGCAAACCAAATACAATATGCACACCCAAACAATATCACATAGATGCAAATGATGAATGTCTGTCCTACTGGCTGTGATATCACATTGTCGGTTCAATTGCCAACCTGACACATTCCCATGGGAATGTTGCCCTTCGGTCACATATAAATGGGAACCCTCTGGGATAACGTGCCCGCCACACGGTCCAGGATGTTAGTGCCTGCACACTCCAGTGATCCGAAAGGATGTGAGCGGGATACTTTGCCTCCGACCTCACATCTACACGTAAGCGGGATTAACCACCGTCCTTACGTGGGCACCGCAACCTCGACAAGCGGGATTAACCACCGTCCTTGCCAGGCGCAAGCGACTTATCAACAATCTCGCCATTTATCAATTCTCTCAGCATAAGCGGGATGAACCCGACCCTTATGCCTACCAACCAATAACTCATCAATCTTGATGATATCCACAATCAATCAGGCTCAATAACTGATTTCAAATTCATTCTTGGCCCATTTCCTTTTAAATAACAAACGTATTCAATTCATATCTTGCCAAGAATTACTTTTCAAAATGGAGCCACTTTCCACCTCTTTCCAACACTTCCAAACAATCACGAAACCAGGCCAAACTCAAAATCTCTTTTGAAATACTCAAAATCATTCATTTCTAAATCAGGATTTGGTCGTAAAATTCCTTAGCAGAGTCTCAAGACTTTAGGGGAGAATAACCTAACTCATTTCGTAAATTCATTGAAAACCTCTGAAACCTTAACTTCTTGGTTTAATTAAATAAAATTGAATTTAAACCAAAACCAAATCATGTGTCCAAATATTCCGAACCAATTTCAAAACCAACTTACTTAGACCAAAACCAAGTCATTTAAACTGAAACCCAATTTCAGTTTCATTCTTAAATCTGTTTCCAAAGGCTCGTGAATTGTATCAGTTTTACTAAGTCAAAGTTCTAGTTAATACTTCAAACTCTTCCCAAAAATGTCATAAAGTGAAATAGATTAATTAAAAATCAAGTTTCTTTTAAATCTATTAAAACCCCCCTCCAAATCTGTTTACTTAAATCAAATTCCAAAACATAAAAATTTTCATATTTAAATTGATTTTTAAGGCATAATTCCTTTCTTAATAATTACACCCAAATTATAAAAATTTTCTTAATAAGGCAAGTTCAAACATAATTTATTTATCAAACATTTAATTCAAAGCATAATTCATTATTTTCAAAATAACGTTCCAATCAAGGTATCAGATTTTTATAGAAATTTCGACAGCATCTCCCCTAAAACTTGGACTTTGCCACCCTTTCCGGGTCCCAACCAAACCAATCCTCAACTCTTTTTAAAAGGGATTCAAGACCAAATCAATTTCCAGTAAGAGAAATTAATACTTTAATTACTAAAATCATTTCAATTTAAAACAACCAGAAACCTCTATTTTGAACAAAATCATACATTATTTCAATCAAACCAGCAATCATATTCATCCAATACAAATCAGGCAATTTATAAGACTCACTTAATCACCAAAAATGCATTTCGCACATCATATCTATTTATAACAATTCTAATTTAAAATAAATGAGTTTATTTAAAAAACCCTACCTTGGCTCGTTGAAACCATAACCCAAACGCGTCATAGAAACCTTCTCTCTCAACCCGAAATTACCGGCAGCTTGAATCATAGCTTCACTCACGTTCGCAGTAACCACAGCAACTCTAATCGTAACATATAATAATCAGGACTCGACCCCACGTTACCAAAACTCATATTCATTAACCAAACACAACCGAATACTAACGCGAGGCTTTTCGAAACATAAATTACTTACTGAGCTAGCGAAACGAAGCAGCCGCGAACGCCGAGCATGACACGCAAGCATCGATATGCAACCCTGTGACAAATAACGTTACAACGCCTCAGCCGAAATTATCAGAACAGCAACAAAAGGCTCCTCGAACCAAAACGCTTACCAAGACCGAGGGAGAATGGCTGAACCGAATAGTGACGGTCTCCGAACCGGTTCGGCGGCAGCCCGGCAGCCACCTCAAGCGGCAGCAGGGACCTGAACAACATGTAGCGACAATGAAGTTCCCAGAAGCTCAACAGAAAGGAGAACCAGCTTAAAAATCCTTACCGACAAAGTTTTTCCGGCGACTAAGTTGCATTCTCCGGCGGCAGAGACGGCGAAGCAGCTCGGAACGGCCAGCAGCAGTGGCGGCGCTAACCCAGCACCAACATCCACCATCGTCACCACTTTCCTCTCCGGTCAGACCCAACGGCCGCAACTCAGCCGCAGCAACGATGAAACGGCAGCAAAAGGATCAGCCTCAACCCGCGATGGTGGCTGTCCGACCCGACACCAGCACAACAGGAATGGCGGCGGTGAGATCCCAACAGCGACGAGTTTCCCAGCGACAGAACAAGCAGGACTGGCGATGGCAAGGAGGCCCGGCGACGGCGACCCAGGCGGCGATGGTCTCCCCTGTCGCGCCCTCCCTCTCTTTGCTGTGCAAACTCCCATCTCCCTCTCTCTTCGTGCTCGCCGACAGAGGCAAGATGGCGGTGACTCAGCAAGGATGAGCTCCTCTGGTTCAGTGACAAAGGCGCGGCTCAGGCTCCAAGGACGAGACGGCAATGGCGGCGACGGCATGGTTCAGCAACCGCGTGGTGACGGCGCGAACAGATCCTTCTTCTCCCCTCGGCTAGCAACGGCGGCGACGCTCCTCGCGGTTCCGGCGACGAGGATAACGGCGTCTCTCTCTCTCCTCTCTTCCTTCTCCCTGCCGCACGCTATTCCCTCTTTCTTGCTTTTGTTCGTTTCTTTCTTTTCAGGAAAATGGGGAAAGGAGACCGTGTGCTATTATTTTGGGGAGCATCTCCTTATCCCTCAATTTTGTTTCTTCCTTCCTTCATCTTGCAGCTGCTGCTGCGGTTGTTTTGGTTTGAGGAAAGGAGAAAGCAAAATTGCGTTGCTGCTGCTAGGTTGGGTGAGGATGAAACCGGGTCGGGTACTGGTTACTGGGTTAGGGTTTCATTTTGAAAATTATGGTTAAGGGCATTAGGGTAATTTCACATAAAATTGGGAATAATATAGTAATTGAAATCCAAGTTAAACCCAACACTATTTGTACATAGAAAATACTATTTGCTCATCAATTTTATAAATTATTTTCAATAAAATGTCCCCACCAAATAATTAGAAATAATATACTTATTTTCTTCATTTTCCAAAATAGTAATATCAATACTCTAAAATATTAATTATTTAGTCCAAATCATATAAAAATCCTTATTATTTCACAACTACTAACTTTACAATTTAAATATATAAAATAACTCAATAATTATAAAATTAGATAAAATCTTAATTTGAATAGCCCAAACTCATTATTTTTGGATTTCTAGAACTTTAAGTTGTAAATAGAAAAATAATCCATAATTATAGAGTTTGGATGAAAACCTTAATTTATTTTAAATCCAATTAATCAAAACTACCTTTAATTACCTTCAATAAGATAATTTATAAAAATAAAACTATAAAAAAATATAGGGTTTGAGATTAATTCAAAATAGGACTTTTCAAAAGTCTTGGGTCTTACAAAACACATATTTCTAAATTTTAAAAAATACTAATAATGATTCTCATTATCTTCCTAAATTCATTTTCTAATAACAATAATAATTAACTTCCTAACAATGATAAATATAATTAACAAAAATAAACTAATGTTCTTTCTTTCAAACATTAATACTAACCATTCAATTTTTATTCCTAACTGACACCCACAATAATATTTAATTTCCTAATAATTATAACTAAAAATTTAAAACAGATTTAAAAAAAACATTGTATAAAAAAAATTGATAATAATCCGGTTTGCAT
>NC_029792.2:22927728-22938466 GCF_000816755.2 Arachis ipaensis
AATATTACGTTTGTTTTACATAAATATAACATCATTCTATTTACATTTTCAGATTCAATGTCTAACAACAATAATAATAATTAACCCTAGCAATAATATTTTTTATAAAAAAATAGTGAAAAATTTCAGAAAAAAAAAATTAAAAACATTGAAGAACAGTCCTAACCATTCTATGTATATTTCTAAGTTCAGATCCTAACAACAATAAGAACAATTAAATTTCTAATAATAATATTTATAATTATAAAAATTAAAAAAATTTCAAACAAACTTACATAATCAGAATGAATGAGATAGTGTCTAATATGAAGCTTTGGGCGATCAACATCTTTAATTTTATATTTCTTTGGCATTTTTCTTTTTTCTCCACCATACACACTCACTACTAGCAGAGGAATGAAGAAGAAGAATGGAGTTTTTGGGGTTGAAAGTGAATGTTGAAAGTGAGTTATCGGATGGTGGAAGTCCCTACTGCATGCACTATGTTGGTATATTGGGCACCATTTGGGGAGGCAGCTTTGGGTGACGCGTGTCCAGAGCCACACAAAACGGACCATCCATGTTGCGAGGGGATGTCGCACGGTCCGAGTTGCTAACTCCATGTCGCACGGTCCGATTTCCTGATGTACTGACACTACACCCATGTGCTGCACTCCTCCTTTCCATAACTGGGTGCAACACCAAAGAGCTTTCCATATAGAAATTAAAAAGCGTATTCCTTCAAGAATTTAATTTGATTAATTTAAATATTATATTATTTAAATTAATTTAATCGGTACTTGATAAAAAAAAAGATAAACAAAAAGATAAGGATTAATCAAACCATATGCATCATATATTGATTAGATAATAATAATATAGTGTTGCATGAAGTTGTTCCAACCTAATACATAACCCTTTTAGCCAGCGCCTGTTCAAAAGAGGCGTCTGGGACGCTTGTCCTTTTTTGTTGTTGTGGCTTTCTATGCAACAGACACATATTTTTTATGTGACAATAACGTGTATTTATGTGACTTCCATCCAGTTTCATCCTGTATTTTTATAACTGTATTATGGCCTCTTGTGTTTGTGATGAAAATGCAATATACATACATTAGATATTAAATGTGTAAACATGTTTTTCAATTTTTGGTGGTTCAGTGGACTTTTTAGTTCGGCTGATTAAATGTATGAATACATTTTTGGTTGGTAAGGTATGCCCTTTAAATGTGTGAATATATTCTTGACCAAAAAAAAATTTGTGAATATATTAGAAAAGTGATACGTTTTTTGTGAGAATATTTTTGCACACTGGACAAGAAAAATTGTAACAAACTGAACCATAGGTAAATATTAAGAATTAAATGATTGTTGTGAGAATGAGACCAAGAAGAACAGCAGCCCTAACCTATTGGGGAATGAGTATGCAATCAGATTGGGGAAGGAAGTTGCTGCAAGGGAAGGAAAGTGCAGCGCCTCTCTTGCACAATGAGGATTGTTGTGGCAGCTTAGGAGTTCTATTGGGCTTGGATTGTGTTGGCCCAGACCTTAGTCTAAAAAAAATGATTGTTGTGTGTATAGCCATAAAAAAATTTAGTTGTTTTGTGTTAACCAAAAACAGAGTTGTTTTGTTAAAAAATGCAGAATTATTTAAATAATTTATTCAGTACCGAAAAATTAAATATTTCAATAAGTTATTTTTTGGAGTTAACTTAAAAAAATGATTTTAACAATTATGAAATTTGATTCTAATTCTATAGAACAATATTATGTAGTTGTCAACTCCTTTTTTGTTCGTAAATTTGTGAATACTAATTTGAGCATGGTATTTATTGGAACATTTTGTCGTCCAAAATGCATTAGTGAAATCATGACACATTAATTATTACGGGAAATGTAACTAGTAATTGTCCACTTCCTTAAATAGTTTTTACCAAAATTATATTAGCGAACGTTTATCACATATATTAAACTTATTAATTGAAAAATTTTTATATTTATTTAAATAAAGACTATTAATTTTTTATTAATAAAAATTTTAATAAGACATGCTAAGTAAACTCTTGTACTATGGATTTATAGCCATCAAATCTAAAGGAAATGAAGCAAATGAAAACAATTTGATGTAATGAAAGCATTCAAATAATGGTTAGCTTTAGTTAGAAAAAAATTTAGGTAGATAATAAGAATACTAAATAATGTGAATAATGGGTATGTCGAATGTTCGATTCAATAGGTATGCAGATGATTATGTTCATTTTTTTATTCGATTTACTCATGCACAGTTAACAATGGTTGGATGTTCAATTCACTAGGTATGCAGATGGTTATCTTAATATTAAAGTTTAAGAGCTAATTTGGGGTGGAGTACTTTTTTACTTTATTGGGTCAATGCTAGAGTCCATTGTTTGCATTGTTTACAAAAATCATTGTCTACTTAATAAAACCCAGTTAGTTATTAATGCATGTCAATATTTTAATTTTCATTTTCCATGTTTTAAAAAGAAGGGTTTTGCTATCCTATATTTTATGGACATTGGTTAAGTATATCATAAAAAAATATTTTAATATTTTTGATATATTTAATATGTTAAAAATGTAAAAAAAATTTGTAATAAATAATATTAAAATATTTTCTTTTATTATATGTTTAACTAATGTTTTTAGAACCTATGATAGCAAAATTCTAAAAAAAAAATAATATATTTCATGATTTTTTTAAAAAAAATTGTTATTCATATAGCACGACTGTTACATAATTATATGTATAAAATTCATATAACTAATGTGAAGTATATTTTTTCACATACTACTACTAGATTTTTTTTTTTTGGGTTAAGTACAAATGATTTTTTTTTTATGATAAGTACAAACTAGACTTTTAATAGTCATTTAATGTTGCAAAAAATTGGACTGGTCTATTATTATAGAAGACTAGAAGAGCAAGTCACGGTCCAAAAAAAGTTTCATGAAATTGTGGGGCTATTTTCTAACTATTAATAACAAAAGTAGTCTAAATTCAGAAAGTACTATATCTAGTGATCAAAACTGAAAATAAATATAAACTTACAAATGATCGACAAACCTGTGTCAAAAAGTACGAGGCGTTCCAGACGCCTCTTTTGAACAGGCGCAGGCTAAAATTCACCAAGAATTCACCTAATAATATAGTGTTGCATGAAGTTGTTCCAACCTAATACATAACCAAATATTAACAAAAAGAGGCAACAAAATAGCCCTTAGCAAAAGAGTGAAAGAAACCAAATTGTAATGGGTTTATTACTACCAGTCAAACACGGGCACATTTAGAAGCAAAAGAAAAGCAAAAAATTGTTGGACAGTTCACTAGTTATTTAAAGAGAAAATTATGGACCAACGTTATTTAACGATGAACTCCACTCATAATAGGTGCACTAGAAGTTCTTCCTCTTGCTGTTTTGAGTGGAGTTCGCACTCCAACGTTCATCATCTCTTTCATCTTTCTTATTTTGTTGGTTTATTATTGACCAATACTCACTACTACCTATCATGATATTCAAGGGTTTTAAGAATTGAATTTGATGAGAAAGACGGTGAGAGGTTTTAGAATTTCAAGTCAAGAAAATAAGATCATAAAAAAACATTCATGGAAAAAAACGACTATGTTTTTGTTTTAGGAAGGGAACAAATAAGTTTTTTACCTTTCTTTGCTGTCCAATTTAGTATTTAATGGTAACATCATCATTGTTACATTATACGTGGATCATTTCCATTAAATTTTAACGTTGGGTAAGACAAAAAGGGCAATGTATCTCACTGCAAACAAAGACAAGAGCCGGATTGTACCTTTTTTGGACAGAGGATGATGTGTCCTTTTCGAAAATGAATAAGAGTTGAGTTAGATCTTTAATAGTGATAATGAGGTATAGTGACACAATTAAAATCATGAAATAGCACTTATAATGATAAAGACGAGAAAGATGGTATTAATAGTGGTGGTTGATTATTTTGTTACTTATAATATTATGAATTTTAAAATTCTACAATTATAATCAAAATTGATATTAAATTAATTTTTATTTGTATTTGATAAACCTTTTAATAAAAGAGTTAATTTATCCCAAAATAATAAAGTCAATAGCTATATTGTCCCTTTTTTATTATCAAAACCCTATTATCTCAAAGTTGACTTGGCCTTCGAAAAAAAATAATTTGTCTAACTTTAGTTTTAGAAAAGAAATTTAGAAGTGCTTTTGAATTACAATGTATGTCCCTCCACTCTATTCTAAGTAGTTCTTGAAATTTTCTATCTATATGTACTTTCAAAATTAATTATGATGCTAGTTATCCTGATTTTGGTGATAGTGCTAGTTTTGCTTGCGTTATCAGAGATTGTAATGAGTGTTGGTAAAGAGGATGTTTGGGAATGATTGAGAGTGATATTATTCATCAAGAAAATCTGTTTGCTATTTGGCGATGTTATCTCTTAGCCTGAGATGTGGGTCAACGAGATGTTATTTGTGAAACGAATTGTGTGGAGGCGTTTAATCTTATTACTAATCATCAATATGCTTTTGAGTTTATTGATTTGTTGTTGTTCAAAATAAGAGATATCATGGATTGGAATTGACGTATTGACTTTCATTTGATTATGAGAGATGCATACACGATAGCGGACACCATAGCAAAGATGGCAATGAGGTTACAACTTCATCAAGTGGAGCTTCCCTCAACTTAAAAGGAATTTGAGAGTAGCCTTAAATGGGGGGTGGGGCTGTCTTTTTGTTTAAGCAGTTCATATTTTTTGTTTTTTGTTTAGCTTCTTTAAGTCACAAAAAAAAATTTTGTTATCTTTTTATGTAAATGAATAAAATTCAAATTAGGTGGTTATTAATTTTCTTTTTTGAGTAAATTACCAATTATGCCCCCAAATTTATAAAACGTTGACAATAATAACCCTCATGTTTGTTAACGATAATTATACCCACAAAAATATTTAAAAACGCTACAAATCTGCCCAACTGTGAGAAGAACCCTTCTCTGTTAAACAGAGCTTGGTGATGTGGCAGATGAAAATCCAATGTGGCATCCGTTTAGGGTTTCAATCCCGTTTTTTCTTTATCCCTAATTCATGAAACCCTAATTGCCTAATTCAAATTAAATGACTAAATTAACCTTAAATGAAAGACCTTATTTGACTCTCACTATATACTACGCACAAAACTGAAGAGTTTCTTGGTGGTCAAGTGGTGTTCTCTTTTTGTCTTTGTCTCTTGTATCTTCACATTCTTCTCTTGGAATTGGTAATATCGCATGCAGGCTCACGTTTGGCATTGATGCTTAGTATATAAATCTCCATTGAACAACTAAGGTTTGGGTAAGCATTTTATGTTTTCATTTTGTTATTATCAATTTGTTGGGGTTTGCATAGTATTGGTGATTAAGTGGATTTTTTTTAAATGGAGGTTCGATGATGGTGTTTTGATGTGTTGATTTAACTGATTATCGCTTATTTGATAATTTTTGTTAGATGACAACTCATATCACATTTGTCTATCACTATCGGGGTTGGTTAGAGAAGGATGAGGATGGTGTGCTAAAGTATACTGGTGGGTTAGTGAGTATCATCGAGAGGGTGCATGTTGATACATGTAATATGTTCCTTGTTGAAGGTTTTTTTCTAGATTTAGGTTATACTAGGTATAATGAAGTGTATTGGTTGGAGCCAGGGATGGATTTAGCTAATGGGTTACGGGTGCTGAGAAGGGATGTTGATGTGGTTAAGTTGTGAAGGTTACAGAAGGAATAGAGAAGGGGATTGAATCTATTGCCTTCTTTTACTTTAATGAAATAAGCCTTTAATTTCAAACTTTCAATTTAAATCTGTTTGAACTGTGCAGCAAAAATTTTATGAGATAATTTTATTTTGTCTCATAAATATCAGAAAAAAGAACTTAGAGGAAGAGAAGAAAGATGACACAAGCATATATCTTGGTTCAGTTGCCTTGTGTAATGCAACCTACATCTAGTCTCCACCACAACTGTGGTGGAATTTCCATTATAATTAAAGTATTACATACACCAATCTCTTAGGATTCACTCAATCTTTTCTCTCTCAAGTTTTTATCTAACTTGACTTGGTTATGCTAATCCTTAACTCTTCACTCTAAGTGCTAACCCAACTTAGAAAGGGGCACCTCACAGGTACAAAATACAAGACACATAAAACAACCTAAAAAAATCTGAAATCACTCTAAGCTTTTATCTCAAGTGTTTCACTTTGCCTTTTGTCATTCATTGACTTTTTTCATGAGCTTTCTCATTCAGCCTTTTACCTCTCAAGAAATTACAGAAAGATATACATTGAAAATGAAATACTAACTATAAAACATGAAGGAGATTAATGCATCAACAACCTCTGTTGCTATAAGTTGAACCGGATTTAGCTGACTCTGATTAAGTTCTTCCTCTTGGCAGAATGCTTCTTTAACTTAGAAAACACTATCCAAAGTTGATGAACTCTTCCTAGAGAAGCTCTTCAGAACAAACTCAAAATCTGGTTCTCTCTCCTTGTCTTCAGAAAGTGAAAAACTTTTTCTTTTTGTACCTCTTGCCAAGTTACTGTTTGTATTTCTCCTTAGTCAACTCGTCGATCCTTGAGCCTCCGATGCTTGTCATCTCACTTTCTTCAATTAATCCCCAAATTAGGAATTTCAAAACAGGTTCTTTTGCTTGACCGAAGACCCCAGATCAGCAAGAAAATGTTGTTCAGTGGTAAACTCAAATCTAAACCCTTGAGCAAGTGCTTTGTCCCCAAGAAATATTTTTAGCCTTTGATTCACAACAGTGATTATTCAGAGAACACTTTCTCCATTTATCCCAAATTGGAGTTGCAGAAATTTGGAGAAGGAGTAAAAAAAGTAAATTCCATGCAAATGGAAATAAATCACCTTTATCCTCTGACTTAGCTCGATGCTTTGATTTGGGTGATTAGACATTAGCTTTTTGTGATTTATCTTTATCTCTCTTTCTCTTCTGATGAATGAACGAGAAGAAGAATGAAGCTCTCTCTTTCTTTGATACTTTTATTTGGGTTTAGATTGAAGATGTGGGCAGCTCCTTTTCCTTTGTTTTTCAACTTGTTTGGACTGCTGCATTTTTATTTCCTTAGCCTGCATCACTTAGCAAAGGCTGATCAAGAAAACAATTGGGTGTTTAACCCAATAAAATAATGTTTGTCATCATCATTTATATTTGTATATACTTAACTCAACAAGTTGTGTGATACTATACTAAAGGATAAAAACAGGGTCCACTTGTATTTTAAGCATCATGTTGATGCCGAACCAGAGTATGTTGATGAATTCTTGGTTTCTGATGATACAAATCAGGCTAGTGCAATGGTTGGAGGACTTGATAACGAAAAAATAGAGGGACCTCCTTCAGAAAATTAGAAAAATCATCATGAGGATCCCCCACAGCATGAGAAGCATGGAAGACCAGATGACGAAGAAGTAGAGGGACCTCCTTCAAAAAATCAGGAAAATCATCACGAGGATCCCCACAACATGAGGAGCAACAGAAAGAAGAGGGTGAACCAATGTTGAGTAAAGGTGGGAATGATGAGCAATTGCAAAATGTCATAGCTATTGAAATGCTACCTAATCAAAGTCAAGCTGCAACAATTGCCAATGAGGCCCCCCAATTTAGGAGACAACCATGATACACAAGTTGAAGGTCAAGAAGGGCAATCTAACCCTGAAGAAGTTGATGGGGAAGGAGACGCAAGAAGAAACATCTAAGGCCCCAACCATCTGGTAGAGCAGAATGTGCACCACAGAACAATAGTGATGCACATACAGGTTAGTATATTTTTTAACGCATGTATGATACAGAATATGATTATGTTTTATAATTGTATATTTGTTGTATATTTTTTATTGATTAAAACACGAAATTATTTACAAATATCATATTAAATGAATTGTAGATCCTATACGAATTTTGTTTAATGTTGTGATTCTATTTTACTTGCAAAAACTTGTCGGTTAATTAATAACCTAATTATATGACTGCGTCACATTGTTGGATTAGATGAGGATGCCTCTGGTGGGATACAAGGTAGGAGGCATCATCCAAGACCCCTTGCATCTGCTCAAAGAATTATACCACCTAAAGAAGAGAATGAGGCACCAAGGGTGATTGTTCCTAACCTAAATGACCATGATGACGAGCCAGCAGAATATTAGTACCACTCTAAGGAGTTGCATACCCCTCCCGGTTCTGATTCCAAGAATGAAAATCTAATATTCCCTTAGCACAATCCTGAGACAAAGTTTGGGAAAATTAGATTGGAGTTTGGCACGGAGTTTGGCATGATGGAACAGTTTAAGAATGCAATCAGGAAGTATAGTATTCAAATGAACAGAGAGGCATTTTTTTCTCAAGGTTGAGCCACATAGGTGCAGGGTCATCTGCTACAATGAAACTTATTCATTGGAGGTTTACTGTGCAAGGAGAAACTAGCCACCTAGTTACCAAATTAAAACATTGGTGGATGAGCATACGTGTCCTAAGAGTAATAGAAGTAGGCCAGTCACTTGTAAATGGTTTTTGGAGGAGTTGATTAGCAAGATTAGGATCTGTCCCAATTTGTCCCACAAAGAGTCTCAAGACTTGTTCACGGTTGAGTTTGATATATGTGTCGGAGAGAGGATGATGTTTAGGACAATGGAAAAGACTAAGGATGTCTTTGAGGGCACATAAAGGGAATAGTATTTGAAGTTAATGACTTACTTAAATGAGCTGCGTAAGGCCAATCTGGGATCCACTTGCCATATGGGTACAACCCCACAACCTGAAGGGTTGCCTAAGTTTAAAAGCCTATACATCTTCCTAAATACCTGCAAAAAGGGATTCAAGCAAGGATGTAAGCCTTTCTTATGTCTTGATAGAGCATTTCTGAAGGGTTATTTTGGGGGGCAGCTGCTGACAGCCATTGCTCAAGATGCCAACAATCATCTATTCCCAGTTGCATATGGAGTAATTGATGTATAAACAAAGAGAAACTAGAAGGAATTTCTAGAATATTTGTTGGCAGACATCGAAGACTATAAGCAATTTGATTGGCACTTCATGGCAGGAGAGTTTTTGGGAGGAAACCATAAATGCAGTAGAAGGAGCCAACACAAGGCCACCCACACTCTGAAACTGATGAAGAGGTATTACATTACTCAATGACTGCTGTTCATAATAATGTGACATGTAGTAATTATATTTAACTTGTTGTAGTAAAATATAAACATATCCGAATAAACAAATCATGGTGCTGGAAGGAGAGGAGCTAGAACCAACCTTGCAAAAAGAGCACCCAGATCTGCCAGAAGTGCTATATCAACTCCTAAAACTCCCTCCAATACTGCTGCTACTAATGCATCTACTAGCAGAAAAAGAATCAGGGTAAAGATGCCTATTATGAGGCCCTCATCAGTCCAATCCCATGTGAGACCCATAGCTCCAAGTTCAACAGCCCAACTTCATATGAGGCTTACAGCTCCAGCTCCAAGAGCACCTCCAAAGCCCAACCCACCATTTAGGCCCCCACATATTAGGCTCATTGTTCCTACTTCAGCTGCTGCTCCTAGTTCAGGAGTTCCAAACACCACAAGGACTCTAATGGTGTCAAATGAAACCAGGAATGGAGCAAGTAAAACAACCACTTCTAGATTCTCTAAGTTCATGACAAATCAGTCAACTTGAAGGATGCTTGGCTCTCTAATTTGTTCTTCTTTTGAGTTATATGTTGATGTTTAGTTTGGATGATTTTTCTACTTTTGGGTTATATGTAGATATTTAGTATGAATAGTTATGTGCCTTTGTTGGACACCTTTAGTATTTTGGTATTTGGTATTAAGACTAATTAGCAAGTAAGCAGTATTTTGGTTGGAACAATTTGTGTTAATGCTTAATGTTATGCACTTCAATATTTTTGGTGTTAGTCTTGTGCTTTTGGCAAATTTAATTTTTTAAGTCTATTTCAACTTAGTTTTTGTTTCTTAGTTGCTGTTTTTAGTTAGTTGCACTTCATTCCATTCATACTTTTTGTTAGTGATGTAATTGAATTTAAGATACAAATCCACTTCATTAACAGGCAAATAAATAGTTACAATAATGTCAACATAACTTTCAGACAACAATAATACATAACATCCATCAAAAAACCATGTCCTACATGCAACCTTTGTCTTATCTAATCAAACAAATCAAACTCAGTACAAGTTCAAACATGATGATGCATAGAAACAATGCAACTCTCTTTGTGTGCTCCATCATCATCTTTTGATCTCTGTGTATCGTCTCAATCTCAATACTGGTAAATCTCCCTTTCAAAACTCCACTTGCATTGCATACTAGTGTGCNTCCATCCACCGAGAATAACGACACTCAGTGTTCTTCGTCTGCCCAATACAAAAGCCATCCATCAACATCAATTCTCAATAAGAGGGCACAAATGAAACAGTAAATTCATACATACCTTCCACATAGGACACCTGAAAAATAATCTCCTTGGATTTCTCTTCGTCTTCTACTTTGACGCCACCACCTGAAGACGGCAGAAGCATGTCCTGTCGTAGGGCTTGCTCCCATGTTCTTCGATCCCAGAGCTACCATTTTCTATTGACTGTGTCCTTCGATTATTATTGGACATGTCTCTGCTTCCACCAAGCATGACAATGGTTAGGGTTTTGCTTTTTGATGAAATTGGAGAAAACGTTGTCTC
>NC_029792.2:22938472-22949665 GCF_000816755.2 Arachis ipaensis
AGATTTGTAACATTTTTAAATATTTCGAGGATATAATTGTTGTTAACAAATATAAAAGTTATTATTATGAGCGTTTTATAAATTCAAGGGCATGATAGTTTATTTATTTTGAGTATATTCGCATTTGTTCCAAGTCCATCCATTAGCTGCCTTTTTTTTTCTTTGAGAGGTTTCTAATGTTACTTTTATTGGGAAATAAAATTTTCCTATAAATTTCTCCAAAATGAAAAAAATTGGTTAAAATAAAAAATTAAGATTAATATTAATTTTTTAAAATTAAAAAATTAATAAGTAAAAAGTAACATTTTTAATATCTATAAATCTCAATAACAAATTAATTTAACTTAATAATTATTTAAAGGCAAACAAATTCAATGGATGAACGGATTAACCTCTCCACTATCTTTTCCCTTTTCTTGATATTGTAAAATTTGTTTATGGTGAGGAAACTTGCGTCTGGTCCTTTAGGTAGCGTTTGGCAGAGAGACAGAGACTGAGAGACAGATACTGAGAGACAGAGATAGAGAGACAAGAATTAAAATAAGTCTTAGTATTGTGTTTGGTATAAAATATCATTCCAAATAAAATATAGAGACTAAAATAAATGAAATGACCAAATTATCCCTACTAACTAAAAAAAAAAACCCAAATCCAATCCTTCAAACAACCATTTCCCCTTCCTCCTTTCTCAATCCCTAATCTCCCGTCAGTTCACCCAATTTCGCCGCGTCAATCTCTTGCTTGGCGTCGAGTTCGCCGTCGACGAGGAAGCCTTGCCACCGTTTCATCAATTCCTTCGCTTACGGTTCTCTCCATCTGTCTCTCTCTTTCTCTCTTGCTCTCTCTCACTTTCTTCTGTTGGTTGCAGGGGAAATTCGGTTGCTAGTTATGCTGGAAACAGGGGCTATCCTCCGAATAAGGTATGTAAGCTGATGATTATGATCATTTTGATACCAAATTTCTGATGTTTCCTTGTCTTTGCAAAAGGGTAAAAATTTCAACAAAGGGCACCTGTAAAAATTTGAACTGAACTGTTCTTATTACAGAGATGATTATTTTGAGCATGATAGAATTACATATATACTTGTAAGCAATCACTGGTTTCTCTGACTACTGCGTCAAGTTTTGTACTAAGTATGACCCTTCCTTTTCCAGGTTGTCTGTACTGAAGGACCAGACAGAGTCAGAGAATTAATTGCCATAAGCACTTCATTTGATCATGGAGAAGATGGGAACTTGCCTCTAGTGAGGGAAGGGGGTCATTCACATCGTCGAATTGTTCATGCTGCTGATATGATTGGAAAAGAAATTGAAAGGGCTCTGCTGAAGTCAGTTGTTAATAATCCTAATATTTTTGTGTTTGAACACCATTTCGCTATAGATCTTCTCACTTGTCAGGTTTGTTTTCTCTGATATTATTTTATTTTTATACTAATGGTTTTGTACCGTATACCTTGCTAGTACCTCGCTCCAAGCATGCTGGTATTTGTCAAACATTTGAAGTTTTAAATTCATGGGCTCCATTCACGTGAAATTGTTGCTGTTCAAATTTTACTAGGTACATTTTGAATGTCTCAGTGCGTTCTCTAACTAAAAATCTAAAACATGCCACTGGTGTTGCAGGATGGATTTGATATCACTTGTGTTGGTATTGACACTCTGAATACTGAAACATTAGAGGTGGGGAAAGTGATTTTGTGCAATTGCTTGAGAAAGATGTTATTGCTATTGTTGAATATATTTTTGAATTTTCATCTTTTTAGTTTTTAGGTGGTAAGATTCCTTTCAAAGGTGACTTTGCTTGCATCTGGTGGAGCTGGACATATTTATCCCAAAACTACAAATCCTCTGGTAGACCTCTTTTCTATTAATAAGATAGTTATATCTTGAAAACTAAAGTTTACAAATAAACTACTGATTATTGTTACTTACTCATTTGCAACATCTTATTAATTTATTCTGATGATACACTATAAATTTAGAAATAGCATGATTAAAATATAAACAGAATTAATAAGGTCTAGTTTAAGCTGAAATTGTTGATTGATTAAGTGGTTTTCTTTGTCCTTGTAAGTGTTAATTGATGGCAGTGAAGTGATCCATCTTATTCTGGTTGCACACTTAATATGTTGACTTGCTTATAGTGCATGACCTGCATTTTATGGTCTTATTTCTTTTAATTTAACTTGTTTATCTTTTTGTTATCGAAGGTGGCTACGGGAGATGGAATTGCCATGGCACACCGAGCTCAAGCTGTGATTTCAAACATGGAGTAAGTAGATGAAGGCAAAAGGATACATAACTTATGCATCACAGAATCTCTTGAAGGCAAAAGGAACTACATATTAAGTTATAGTGTTGGGTTTTAATTTGCAGCAGGAGTATTTGTGTGTAATTTATTTGTATTTGTAAACATGTTGTAAAAGCATGTATATGAATGAATTAGATTGACTGATCTGTTGACATTAAATTCTTGAAATTAGATTGGCTGTTTTGAAAAATTCTTGTATTCTTTACCTAATTCCAAACAAAACAACTGCAAAATCTGATCCAACTAAAAAGTTATATTATCATAATATCATACAAAGCATTTTATATAGATGGGAATAACAACTTACTAATAACATAGATGGAAGGACACTGAATTTAGCATATTGAACTCATTAACATAAATTCATGAAGCATTAGTTTGAATATTCAGTATCTAACATTACCTTGAAAATTTATGAAGCAATAATTTGAAAAGTCAGAATCTAATAATAACTTGTGAATTAGGACATTTCACCTAATAATTTATTGAATTCATAAAAATTACTAAATCATCCTAATAAGTTAATGAATTCATAAAAATTACTAAATCATCCACTAAGTACATAAACAAAGCTCATATCTCGATTACACACTCCTAGGACATTAGTACATATTTTACCCTTCCTTGTTCGATATCTTGACTTATCAGACTCGGGGACTGTCACTTCTATATAAGTGCCATCTAATGCTCCCAAGCAACCCTATAATTCACAAAAAAATACAACTTTTAGATAGACAATCCTTCCAGGCTAAAAACAAATTACATACATAATCCATTTAGGTTTACCTTAAACTTTCTCCATGTTGGGTCTATGCAATCCTCTTCAACCGGTGAGGCCTTGGCGAATAACAAGTTTTGCATACGTATAATAGCCTTTAAAACCTTGTTGAAATACTTACTAACTGTTTCCCCAGACCTACAAAATCTAACTTGTAGATTACGGTTTTTCTTGTGATGAGCTAAGATAATTAAAAAAGTTGCAACTTGTTCCGGCAAGCTTACTTGACCATCCTCACAAAGTCCTCCTTGGACTTGAAGCAACTCGCACAAATTAGCAAAGGCATTTGTGTTCATTCTTAACTCCCAAATACAATTCCTATCACCTTCACCAATAATACGCTCTAAAGCATCATGTCTAATTCTACTATTTATTCTTCCGCCTAATGACACTTTCCCACTACTTCTATTCCTAAAGTACACAAATAATGTAAGAACAAAGTTCAACATCAAATTACCATGCTTCGATCTCATTGTTTCATAAAAAGAAACACATCATTTAATAATCTCCGACCGTTCCATTCCTTTCTAACAAAATCATTTCATACAAAATAAGCATAAACATTTAATTTACTCAAATCAAAATCTAAACTAGATATAATTATTCAATGTCTTTTGTCACATGTACTTGAAATAAGAACAGGTTAATAGCCAAATAGCCAAAGTAGTACAATTTATAGCAATGGAATTAGTTACTTAATACATGCTATTGTCATTTTTGTCCATGTCAACTTCATGTGACTTGAAACATGTCTTCATTTCAGCATAAAGGCAGGGGCAACTCTCACAATTAAAAACATTGATATTCAAATTTCAAACCTACCAAGTCAAAATCAATTCAATAAACCAGTAACATTGATTTATTTAATATATGGTTAGTACCATACCCACATCAACCTTATCACCCTTGTTTTGCATGCTGTACCTCTTTACAATCTCCCATGTATAAAAAAAATAATCAATTAATTCCATACTCCTAAGAACTTAGGAGTAATATTATTTGTACAACAAAAGTTAATAACTTTATTTAGAATACTAATTTTCTTCTCAATATTTATATGAACTACCAACTTACTTTTCTACTAAAGACAAACACAACTAGCATTTCTGGCTCCAAAGATCAGAGAGTGAAGATTGGAGTATCATAGAGCACAAATTTAGCTCAAAAAGTAAGTAACCTACCAAATCATAAAACTCATATATTTGGTTCTTCTGTTGGTAAAAGATGTTAAATAAATAAATAAGTGCCATCAACTGCTAACATCCTCTAATATTTGATGCAAATTTTGCAGCTGTCTACTTTTTCAAGTTTTGAATTGTAATATACTCAAAAGGGTCATTAGTATGGTGCTCCCCTTGAGCATCAAAACGTTGTCCCCCACAAATAAAGCCAGCTTTATTAGCAAAAAGGGTCAAAAGGGGAAAAATAAAAATAAAAAAGAAAATCAGAAGCAACACAGCTTAGAAAAATTCATGCATTTGCAGTTTGCATAGACCATGAATTAATTAGATACCCTGTGCATTGCAATTCTAGATCTGAAATAAAAAAATTAGCTTCGAAAATTTTCATTGGTTATTACAGAAAAGTTTCCAACTTGCAAATAAATGCAGAATAATTTGTGAGAAATAAATCGAGTACCATATGAGCTAGATATTAAAAATTGAAAAAATAAGAACGAAACTGCGGGCAGAGACGAATTGTAGGTGTGAAGATGAATTCACCGGAAGGGAGCTAGGGATTCGTCTCAGAAAACTGCATAACAAAAACACGACAACAATTTCCACGCAAGCAATTCCGAGTACAAATTTAAATTATGACTATACAGATTGCATTATATATGGTACGATCTGGAAGTCTGAAAATCATTTAATTTTCATTTCATTATATATGCTAAAATAAAGTTGAGGCAAATGTTGAATGCAGATTATATAACACAATAATTAAGAAATGTATTAATCAGAAAAGATTTTATTTTATACATGCAAGGCATTGGCATTATTAAATGGAGGAAAATAAATTTGTCCTATTCAAGCAATTCAACTCTATTATTATATGAATGAATTAACTAACCCTTTCAGTAGCACCAACCCAATTTAAACAACACATATGATCCACGACAATATATATAGTACCAGAGAACAAGATTCAGCACACTTTTCTGATAATAATACTTCACACATTGCATTTAATTTCACTAACATATAGGTCAGAGAGAAAACAAAATCAGTTCTACATAAGATAAGAAAAAACCATGACTGGTCCACACTCCACAGATCATGGTTTATGAACTAAATACACATATCACATAAAACACACTTCCCAAATACATTTAACAAAAACAGAAAATATCGAAATAGAAGATAATCTGCAGAAGGCGCTGAAATTTACCAAAAATTTCAACAAGTAGAGCAGTAGAAATTTTGAATTAAAAATCATATAACTCCATACAACTATAAAACTGCAATAAAAAACAACACAAATGCTTAAGATACATGAAACAAAATGCAAATATGGAGGAGAAGAGAAGAGAAATAGAAGCTTCATGAGGATACCATGAATTGAAAAATATGCCTATGAAGATGAAGGTGTGACGGCGACTAACCTTGCTCACAGTGGTTCAACGATTTCGACGACGAGGTAGTGGTCTTGCAGGCGGCGATGGGTAGCGGCAGTAGCTTCAGGGTTAGCTCCAAGGTCTGATTGATATGATATTAGAAGAACTCAACCCTGATTATTTGATTTGGTCAAAAGGGCAAATTAGGAATTAGATAATTAGAATGAGGGTATTTTGGACATAAATTGTTATTTAAATTTCTGTCTCCGTCTCTATCTCTGTGTCCCTACTTTTTGGAAGTATTGAAATACTGAAATTTTTAAGACAGAGACTGAAATTTTAGTACCAGTCTCTAGGCCAACAAACATGATACTGAGATGGAGTCCCCTAGTCTCCGTCTCACACTACAAGAAAAAAGGCCTGTGGCCACGCTTTTTTCTTGCCACGCTTCAAAAGCGTGGCCAAAAGTGGTCAATGGCCACGCTTTTATGAGGGTGGCGGTAGATTAGAGATTTGGCCACTTTTTTTTTGCCACGCTTCAAAAGCATGGCGAAAAGGATCAACGGCCACGCTTTTGTAAGGGTGGCAATTGATTAGAGAAACGGCCATGTTTTTTTTCTGCCACGCTTAGCATGGCCATAGAGAGAAACAAGGACGTTTTAAAAGCGTGGCAACAGGGTTTCATTACGGCCACACTTACAAAACGTCGCCATATCCTGGTACTCTTTTGGTATGCTTTAAAAGCGTGGCCAAAAGGTTTTTTTTTTCTGCCACGCTTCAAAAGTGTGGCCGTAGAGAGCTACAGGAACGGTTGAACCGGACAGAGAACCGACCGGTTTAAAAGAAACTTCGTCGTTTTTGCCAAATTTGCTTACTTTCACTCTTGGTTCTGAAGCTCCTTCGTTTCTTTCTCCCTTTCTCCCTCCGTTTCTTTCATTCACAGAAACTCAGCCAAAAAACCCTAACACTGTAAGCCTACACCACCGCCGCCGCAAGGAGTGGCATACTGTTGCCGTCCGTCTGTCTATTTAGCTTCCCTCGTGCTCCAAGTCTTCAACTCCCGTTCGCTGTCACCGATCGCAGCTGCTTCCTCGAGCTCGGCGTCCGTCGTCTTTGTCTGCTCAGCCGCGCTTCCGCCGCTGTTGGTTGTCGTTAACGTTCGCGTCTTCGTTCAGCCGTCGTCTTCGTTCGCGTTCTTCGCCGTTCAAGTTTGCTCGACGTTCACCGTTCGCGTTCACTCGCCGTTCACCGTTCGCATTCACGTTCGTCTGGAAGCCACGTTGCCCTGCTTCAAACTCTGCGACCAACCCGTGTGCTCCACCTAGCCGTCGAACTGCTTTCGTTTGTCGCCGCCGTGAGTTCCCTAAACCCACCACCAGACAATACACTCACACAACACCAATACTCTGCTTATTTCTATTACAATAAGTAACTATTTGATTTGGCAGTGGTTTAGATTTTTTTTCATAGACTGAATTAAAGTATACAATAGTTATGTTCTCTTCTCTATCACACTGATACTAAGCTTTGAATTCTCTTATTTCGTTTCAAGTTTACCGCACTCAACATGTTTGATGAAATGCTTTAACCATATTTCGGGTTGGTTTTATCATTTCTAGCTTTTAGAAACTTAGTAAGTTGATTGCATGTGAAATTAGAATAATTGGATCTTAGTAATTAGGAAATTTTTGCTGCACAAATAGCATCTTTGTAGAAAACATATTAGCATGATGATTCCACTTGCATTAGTATTTTTCTGGTAAATTTTAACTGTTAGTGTGAACTTGTTAATTTGCTAATTGTTCTTGTGTTGTTGTTCTGTTGTTCTTCTGTTATTTTTATTTTTATTTTTTGTTGTGATTTTCTGTTTTTGAACCTGTTAAGTTGATAATTTGCTAAATTATTGGGCTGCTGTTGTTTTAATTTGCTAAATTGTTAGGTTTCTCAAATCCTTACATTAATGTTTTGGTATTTACATTTTGCATTTTGTGGATATAACATCTGCAAATTTGACCTGCCATATCTTATTGAGGTATTGGTTATCTTTGAGATTAGAAAGTATTACCAGTTAATAATTAGAAGCTTCGGTTAATTTAGTCGTGGCTGCTATTTTATTACATGTTTAGTTTATGCTTTTCTTGTTTTCAGAGAGCTCAAGCCTTGAAAATAGCAGAATTTCCTATTTTGGGCCGTATCAGGAACAGTAGGGTCCGAGTAAAGGATACAACTTTTTCATCTAGGTAAAGATAAGAAATAACACGTTATTCTATGGGTTCACTCTCATGTTATTTGTGTTAGTTAAATTTCTGGAATTGTAGTAGATGGTGGGTTTCTTACGAGTGCATCAACTTCTATAAAAAAATGAGGATTTTTGGTTTCAAAAGTAATTACAACATTTTAGGTCCTCAACATTTTCTATGAATTTTAAAACTATCTCGTTTACCATTTGTGTTTTTGCACTGTTAATTGTTTCAACCACTTTCTCGGTGTTACTTGATGGTTTTGTAGACAGTATGGAACCAGAGAAAGTAAAGAAGTTGCTGTAGAAGGGAGAGTTCAGTTTGATCTGCTCCAGGTAATGTTGATTTTGCTTTTCATTAACTACCCTCTGTTTGGATAATCCAACTTTATTACTGAGTAAGTTTTTTTGGCTTTGTTTTATTTGAAGGTTATGCAAAGAGACTACAAATTAAGTTCTTATTCTTTGAATTCTGTTTCAGCACACTTTCTTTCTGAGCAGGTAAGGCAATGTTTTTTTATTTCATTCCATGTAATTATTTCCTTACTCCATTCTATTTTTAATATATCTTGGAACTGTTCATAAGACATGAATTATTGGTAGAAGAAACAATTGACAAATCTTTTTTTGCCCTGGCTTTTTGCTATTGTAAATGTGACATCATGGACTAAATGAGTTATAATAATTTAGCAAAATAAATCTTGATTAGTATGTGTTAGTTACTATTCGTATATTTGTGCATGTGTTTCTATTTGCTTTTTTGCTTTGTGTGGTTCTATTCTAATGGCCAGCACAAAATATTTAAAAAAACTGAAATGTTGCACTTCCATCATGCCTTCATTGCTTGATTTATTTTTCTTTCTTTCTTTTTCTTTTGGAAAAATATAAAGCATACCAATTTAACAAGCCTCTGTCTGTTTGCATGCTGCAGAAAGAGGATGTTCACCATTCTATCATATCTGATCTTCAGAATGGAAATGCAGAAACTAGGAGGCGCCTTGCTGTGTATTGTTTAAAGGTTCATATTTTGATTTGTTTCTCTCGTAGTATGCTTTGTGCAACTACCATTTGGTCTGCATTTTAGCTGGTGCCCCTTACCTTGGAGGAGTTGTGGATGAAGACAGGCAGCTGATTCATATATTTATTTTTTATTTGTTTTGTTTATTTACATTTATATTTATACTATGCATGAGGGGAGTTTGTAACCACTTACAATACATGATACGTGTTCAGGAGGGCATTTAACACGTATTAGTACATTTCTGCTAAACTTTTAATACCTGAGTTATTAAACATGATCACACAATTTGACAATTTAGTTTAGTGTACTTTATCTATGCTAATAGATTCATTAATAACTTCTCTAAACCTGAAGTTGGCTTTAGAATCTATGCTAATAGATTCATTAATAACCTGAAGTTGTACTTTATCTATTTGGCACATGAATTTGAAAAAGGAATTAAACTTTTTTTCCCCTCCTTTCCTTACAGGTACTTTCTCAACTCCTTAGGAAGGCAAAGCAGAAGAACCTGGTTCTTCCTAATGTAAAACAGGCTGGTTCAGAACAAGGAACATATGAAGGTGCCACTGTAAGTTCATTTTAATTATTCAATTGATGATTATATCAGGCTCTATCTTCCTTAAATATGCATAACTTCATGTTTTCTTTTTGTCATGTCTCCTAATACAATGTGAAATTAAGACACTGAATAAGCTTCCTGCCAGCAAAATTATTTGACGATTTCTATGCCCTTATGATCTTTTACTAGGTATTTAGGCTGAAGAGCATCTCTATTAGTGTAATTTGATATATTATGAGCAGTTCTAACTTGTATTGTTTTTGTATTTTTCTTCGGTTTTTAGTTTTGGAATTTGAACTCGAGATTTATTTTGCATTTGAATATTAGTTTTTTAATGTATAAAACAATTATAGTAAATTATATATGTCACTAATTATTGTTTGATATGTCTTGTAATAAAAATTGCATACTATATTTGTAGGTTTGGTAATAAAAAAGGATTGAAAATTTATATTGTGTAGCAATGAAGATCAAGCAAGGAAAAGAATTTTTTTTTTTTAATTTAACAAGGCTTTCACCACGCTTTTAAAGCGTGGCTGTATATCTTCTACTGCCACGCTTTAAAAGCGTGGCCGTATCTCGTCTACTGCCACGCTTGTAAAAGCGTGGCCGTATCTCTCCTTTCGCTACGCTTTAAAAGCGTGGCCATATCTCTACCTATCGCTACGCTTTAAAAGCGTGGCCATATCTCCCACATACAGCCACGTTTTTAAAAGTGCCAATTTGTAAAAAAGCGTGGCAAAAAAAAAGCGTGGCGATAAACTGAAAAAAGCGTAGCGATAGAGCAACCGCCACCCTTTCATAAGTCACCTTTTAAAAGCGTGGCGGTAGCTCAAAAAGCGTGGCAATAGACGTGTTTTCTTGTAGTGTCAGTACCTCAAAACAAACACTACCTTAAAGACCGTGTAGGAATATTCTAATTGTGTGGTAGAAATTAACTCCGTACATGAAATATTATTTGTGTTATATCTGACCCATAATTTAATATAATTACAAATTACAAATTACAAATGAGTATGATGCGGTTCGTTTGGTTTAGCAAATTCAATATTGGTTTTTTTTTTTCCTGGTCAGGGGCAAATTCATATTGATTAGGGTGCTCATGTAAGAGGTTCAAGGATTATTGGCCTTAGTAGGCTTATTTTTATAATCAGCCCTTTTTTATGGAAGATACCCAATTTTATTTTCATTGGTTTAGACTATTATAAAGAGATTTATTTGAGTTATTTTTTTTTAATTTGATCAAATTGGATGGTTAAATAATAGTTGTTTAAAGTATATATTTATTTATTGACAAAAAGAAAGTATATATTTATTCAAGTGAAAGAAAAAGAAATATATATTTACAATTAAAAGTAAAAAAAAATTCAATACAAAAAGAAAGAATAAAAAAATTTCATGTCCAAAAAAAAATAAAAATATATTTTTTTAATCAATTTGTTGTTTTGATAATAACAGTGAAATTACAAGTGTAATATCTTCTCATCAATAATAAATGAGATTACTATTTAAAAAAATTGAGTTATTGGAATAAATCAGTAAAATTATATTTTGTCACTGTAAATGTATGATATTTTGTGGTGTCAGTAGTTCTTGTGCTTTAATTATTGAGTAAATAAGAAATGAAGTAATAGTAAATAATGAATTAATAATTAATTTTCTTTTGGAATAAAATACTAATTATAAAAAGAAAATTAATCCTTTAAGAATCTTAATTAAAAACCGCTCTGA
>NC_029792.2:22949671-22953377 GCF_000816755.2 Arachis ipaensis
AAAGCTAAGGTTGCAAAAAAGATATATCCAAATTTGTTCCATTTGTTAAATTTCACTATTTGCGAACCCGTCCCTATAGTTTTGGTTATCTTCATTTATTTCTTGGTCCTTCAAGGTCTAAATTATACTTTCTTCACCTACAAAAAACTCAGATATTTTATTGTATTCGCGTCACACATAAACCCTGAAAAAACCCTAATTTCAGCAAAAATAAAAAGAATTCCCTATTTTCTATCACCATCCCCAATTCCTCCACCCCTTCTTCATTCTCGGTCGAAGAACGCTAGAAGCTCTTCAATGGCGGAGCAGGACCACCTTCCGTTCCCGAAACTTTCCTCTACGAAACCCTTAGTCCCATCTCTTTCTCCGCCGCCACCGCCGACGACGACAACAACAACGAGTCCTACTCTGTCTTCCGCAATGAGATATCCCTCTCTGAAATTCCATCCACCGCTCCAGGTTCCGCTGCTATCGATTTCTTCTCTCTCGACATTGCCAAAGAGACTTCTGATCGGGACTCTCTCCCGCCGATCGTCGTGGCGAAGGAGCCCAAGACGCCAGCACTTGCACCCGAGCCAAAGCTCGAGAGCAGTTGGTTTCGCGGAAATTGCAAGTTCAGGAGCCCCATGCTTCAACTGCATAAAGGTATCGGATTGATTGGAATTTTGAAGCACCAATCCATGCTGCGAAAGAATATCTATTCTGCTGTGTTAGATTCTTACTTAGTATTTGGATTTTTTTTATGTTGGTTTCAAAACAGTTGGTTTTTAGAGGAGGAAAAAGGGCCGGGCGGGGGAGCAGTTTTTATTTGAATTGTAACTTAAACTAAGCATGCCATGTTTTAATGTGTTTTTGAATTTGTTTATTTTATGATTGAATATCAAAAAAATTATATTCAAATATTAGTTTTTACCAATTTGTTTGGGGTGGGGGAGGCGTTATGATTCACTCTTTCTCAGGATGATGGTTTTTGTAATATGTCCGGTTATGCTTGATATGTGCAGAGATAGTGGATTTTTGTGAGTTTTTGTCTTCAACATCTGAAGAGAAAGCTGCACGGGACACGACAATAGAATCTGTGTTTGATGTTATAAAGCACATATGACCCCATTGCCAGGTAATCATTTAGTAATTCTATGCTTTGGTCTTGTTGTTGTTGTACTAAATTTTAATGATGGTTATAATTTATATGGCTTTCAGGTAGAAGTCTTTGGATCTTATAGGACTGGGCTGTATCTTCCGACTATTGATATTGATATTGATGTAAGTCTTGTTGTTACCCCCAATGTGGATCTATATTAATTAATAAGTTGGTGTGCGAGTAGTTTATTGATACCATTGTTATGAAATTTCTAAGTCCAGTTCATCAAATCCTTAAACTACAGGTTGTGATTTTGAAGTCAGGCTTGCCAAATACACAGCTTAGCTTGAATGCACTTTCTAGAGCATTGTCACAAAGGAGCATGGCTAAAAATATTTTAAATAGATTGCTCGTTAAAAATATTTTTTTAAGAAAAATATATTTATAGATATTGAGATTAAATTATATTTTATAAGTGATTTTTTTAATATTTAAAAAAATATCTTTTAAATGATATCATAATTATATTTTTTATTTTATTATAAAAAGTAAAAAAAGTGTAGTGTATTTTATGAAGGGAAATTATAGCGTACAGAGGTAATGTTATACAGATTTGAAGAGATTCTGTGTTGTTAAAGGTTGTCGTGACAAGTGGCGTGTTGATAGTTGTAGAGGAGCAGCTCGGCAGAGGTGTTTCAGGCGTTGTCGGGGCTAGGAGTTCTTGGAGCCGCGCTAAGTGGTCATAAGGAGGGAAGCCCGTAACGGGCCTTGGATGTGGGTTCCGTAACCGTTATTGTATAGAAAATGGACTATGGAGGAAACAAGTTGGACCAAGTGTGTATAGATTGTTAGTGGGTTTAAGGAGTTAGAGTTTCATGTGCCCAAAAAAAAAAAAGGAAATGAGAGTTTCAGGATTGTTAAAACAGGGAAAAAAAAAGTGTCAAGAATGGTAAGATTTGGCTTGATTTAAATGTCTTCTTCTTCTCGTAATTTTTGCAACAAAAATTTATGTAGACTTAATTAGATACAAATTAATAATGAGCATGTAAAAAAATAAAGAATAAAATAGCATAAATTAAGTATATTTAAAAATCAATACATTTTATACCTAAAAAAAATCAACACATTGTTGCTGGATGTGATAAAATGAAGATGAAATTTTACATAGTCATAGATAAATGTTATTACTTTTGTTTATTTTATAAATCGTATTTAATTCGAAGGCAGTATGAAAAAAAGATAAACCGAGAACTTGTTATGACTATGACTAATTTTGATATATGAAAAATTATCCCTTTAGATTTTATATTTACGAAATTAAGCTATATTTTCATTAATTTTGTAAATTTATTAATGTTTATGTTTGTTATATCTTATGTTAGGTAATGTTTGACTTTTTATGTTATCATTCGTTCAAACACAAGTTTTATATATCTAGAAATTAATGTATTTATTTATGAATTTGGATTATCTAAATTTTGAATTTTTACTCTAGAAGATAAAGTGTGATCTCTCACCCTTGAATGATTTCTCTCTCGTATTTTTTCTTAGTCCCACTTATAAAATAAATGGTAAAAGATTACACTTTACACTCTAAAGTGAATTTCAAAATTTAGAGGATACAAATCCATAATTTATTATTGTATTACCACATAAGGTTTTTATGTATGTTGTAATTTTTCTAAATTTGAAAAGTATTTTTAGCTGTCTCTATTTGGTGAAGACTTTCTACTGACGTTACTCTCTAATTAATATTATGAATTTCATTAATAATCTCTGTTATTATGGTTATAATTGGACTCCGAAATATATCTCGTCGACATCAAAAAAGGGTTCCTACAATGCCTGCTTCCTGTGTGTCGTGCTATGGGTTTCTCGTTAATTCGACTAGTGCGTGAAACCTGTGAAAAAGACAACGACGCTCAAGCCAGGGTCAAACTTCAGAATGCTTAATATCTAAAGACACAATGTTTTTTTTTTTGTCATTGTATTGAAACATGTGATGCCCCTCTATAGCTCGCATGGAGTTGTATTTATTATCATGTTGCAGTAATCAACTTAGAGGCGTAGTCTGAGAGTGATGCTGCTTCTATAATGGTGTGAAACAGCTATTTGTTTAAACTGGTTATTGGAAAATGGTTGCTCAGAGGTTGAGAGGCTAGTAGACATCCTTTGAATCAATATCCATATCCGTCACTCGATTGATGGATCTTCCGCCCTCTGGCCATCACGTTCTTTACCCAAGATAGCATTTATTGTACAGGAACTGAGTAGGAACTGCTGCATTAACAATAACAGTATAATTCACACAGTATCGCCAAAAAAAAAAGTGTAAAGATATGTTGAAGTGAATAGTGTATAAATGCAGTTTAGATGTGTTGTGTCAGTGTCATAGTTGTCAAAATCGAAAAGTGTTCAAACCAGTCAGACCTATAATTTACTGGTTTATTGTTCCGATAGATGAATAATTAGTTGAACCGGCAGAACCGATCCTACGTAAATTTAGAATATAAAATAGTCTAAACATAGTTGTCAAGTGTTCAAACCAGTCAGACCTATAATTTACTGGTTTATTGTTCCGATAGATGAATAATTAGTTGAACCGGCAGAACCGATAGAACCGAT
>NC_029792.2:22955186-22956460 GCF_000816755.2 Arachis ipaensis
ATGTTTAATTATATTTAGATTAATAAATATGAGTAATAAATAATATAATTAATTACGACTATACTAAGTTGTTTGTTTTTGTGAAATATACAATGTATAATTGCTGTGCCACTGGGAATGTTCTAAGTTTGAACTATAACCACATAAATAGATTTTTCTTTACAACATATATTAGTTCCTAATCTTTTTTTGTTTTTTCTAAGTTGTTGACATTGTATAATATTATAATCATTCTAAAATAATAATTAGTTCTTGACCTTTCACCTTTCATAAAATAAAAGATAAATTAATCTTTAATCATTTTTAAACAAGTTATAAACCAATTATTTATTTTTCTAAAAAATAGCATTATTAGAAAATTAGCATCCTAATTGCTTTTGTTAAACACTAATTTATTCAAAAAAAATTATTTGATTCTGATTTTGTAGAGTCGGCTTGCACGTAGGGTGTCCCCCACTCTTGTCTCGAAGCGCTAAGGAGCTAGAGTTTTTGAAACTAGGGTCGTAGAACTAGCACACTAACTTCATCTTGCAATACTAACCGAATTTTGCGATTAAAAGTATAGACGCAATCAATTCGCAACGTGTATCCTCCGAGAATCGGGGAGTATATCCTCTTTCCTTAGAGATCTAAAGGTCGTATGTGAGGCAATGAGTTCTATCAAGATCATCAATCCAATTCGCAACACATTGCATATAGAAAATGGAGGAGGTGGTGACGTGAATGAGAGTGTGTTGACATAAGAGCCTAGCAAAAAAAATCTCTACGGAGTCTTCGCGTCGACCCATTTTGTTTCTTAGGCACATGATATTAATCTTCTTCCTTGTCATGATATCCATCACCTCCATAGATTTTCTTGTTAGAGTGCCTATATTCCATGTCTACAATCTCAACTTTCTGTTGTTTCGACCTTTACCTTTACCTGTTTCTTTGTGAAATAACTTATTTATCCTCATCCGTTCACGAAAACGCGGTTACTCATTTAACATTACACCCGAGCACCGATACAGCGGCTCTTTCTCATTTGACACTGTACTTGAGCCATACAATACGTTGCTTCTGGACAATGACTTAGTTTTAGCGCAATAACGTTTTTGATTCATGTCATGAATATTCAACTAAGTTTTTATGTTGGTTGTCAAAGGCCTAACACAACCCTCCTCCTTTATCCGGACTTAAAATCGGCTATGTACTGCAAGTATAACATAGGCAGAGTTAAATTTATAATTTTAAAAATAAAAATAAAAATATTAAAATAATAAAAAGTGACCAAA
>NC_029792.2:22956548-22963728 GCF_000816755.2 Arachis ipaensis
ACTTAAATTTAAAATATCAATATTAAATTATTAAGTGAAGATTTGTAAGCAATATTTTTTTATGTTAAATAACATTTAGGAACAGCCATTTTAGCACATAACAATTATATAGTGTTAAATTAATTGTTTCTAATGAAATAACGGTGATTGTATTTATATTTGTAACATGACGAGATTATTGATAAATGAAATATATCTATTGGATAATTTATTTTTTTTTTCCAAAAAATAGAAACAATATAGACAAAGGTCATACTATATAATATAATGAAATTATGTAAATAAATGCTTGCTAAATAAGTCTTTACTGTTTAACGAAAAATAATTAGCAACTAATAACTATGAAAACAAAATCAAATTCTCACAAAAGCTTATTTTCCAAACAAAATATTAAACATTAACTAAAAAAACATAACTATGTCCCCACAAAAATATTATTTTCTAATTTAATGGCCAATGTCCAATTCCTATACTCAGTGTAATGTTTATGGGTTTGTTTTTTTACTCTCGTCTCTCGTATTCATATAAAACAATGGCCCAACAGCCCATCATCAAGAACGGAACTTGGTTAACTCCGTTCAAAATGTTGGCTCAGCTTCAAAACACCCAAGCCACATTTGGGAGAAGCTTTTCTGCAAAACCTGCTCCTTTCTAACCACGTGTAGCAACGACATTTAAATAGGAGAATATCTGTATATTGAATCTTTACCGTAGAACGACCCTTTTATGAATAGATTATATTTCCCTCAGTATGACTAAGTATTCTTTAAAAGTGATTCTTTATTTAGTCCTTTATTTCAATAATTTAAAAAAGATCAAAACAAATACATTTAGATAGATTTAGTGTCTTTTTAAAATTAAATACACATCGGCAATCAGGGTTTTCAAAACAATCAAAGATGGCAAGATTGTCGATATGCCGAAGAACTGATCTCTGTACTTGTAGAACTTGCGGCGCGGTTTGATGAACTTGTAGAACTTGTAATTTTTAAACTACTTTGATAGTCGCTTGGTCGGCTTATAATTACCGTCTTTTTCCACTTATTCGGCAGTGCATTTTCGCTTTATTTTATTACCGTTTTGCTGGTATTGGCTTGTCGCTTGCGTTTGTTTACCGTTGTGTTGGTAATTTGACGAAGCCAAGTTGTGGCTTTATTATTGCTATAGCCGTTTGTTATGGCGTTAATCTGGTTGGTTTCCGGGGTGATCAGTCCCGGGATACCGTGTCGTCGCCTTGTTTAACACATACCATAAGAAATTCGTTGTCATGGGATGGATAAAAGGGAAAAAATAAATTTGAACAAGAGAATATTAATCGGCAGTCGGACAAATCTATGGCAATGATAAGTATTTAACGCAGGTAAATTGTCTAATGATAAAGCAAAACCCGGGTTACTAAGCTTGTCGGGTTCCTTACTTGGCGTGTTTGGACTATGAATAAAATCTTCTTAAGTTACCCGCATTCCAGGTTCTCGGGACTTCTTTGCCATCGAGCCTCTCCAATTTGTAGGCGCCCTTACCAATCACCTCTTTGACCCTGTAGGGACCTTCCCAGTTAGCCGCCAGCTTACATTCTCCCTGAGTCGGCATCCCGATGTCGTTGCGCCGCAGGACTAGGTCATTCTGTTCGAATTCTCTTATGAGTACTCTGACGTTGTAGCGTAGGGCCATTCTTTGCTTCAACGCTGCTTCCGACAAATGGGCCATTTCTCTAGCCTCGTCTATTAGGTCCTTCTCTACGACTTCCTCTACTCCTCTCAGAAGCAGCCGTGGGCTCGGCTCGCCGATCTCTACGGGTATCATAGCATCCACCCCGTATGTCAGGCGGAATGGGGTTTCTCCTGTGGACGATTGCTGGCTTGTGCGGTAGGACCAGAGGACGGAGGCGAGTTCGTCAGCCCATGCTCCCTTTTTCTTATCAAGTCGCTTTTTGAGGCCTAGCAAGATGACCTTATTCGGTGCCTCAATTTGGCCATTCGTTTGGGGATGTTCCACAAATGAGAACTTCTGCTTTGTGTCCAAATCGGCGATGAACTCTGCGAACTTCTTATCAGCGAATTGCGTCCTGTTATCAGAGATAACGACCTCAGGGATGCCGAATCGAGTTACTACTTGCCTCCACATGAACCTCCGACAATTGGATGAGGATATGCTCGCCAATGGCTCAGCCTCTATCCACTTGGTATAGTAGTCGATAGCAACTATAAGGTACTTGACTTGCCCTGGACCGACCGAAAAAGGTCCCAGGAGGTCGACTCCCCAATGTGAGAAAGGTCGGGAGGACATTAGTAGACTTAGCTCGGTTGCCGGTGCCTTGTGGAAGTTGGCGTTCTCCTGGCACTTGGCGTATTTCCTTACGAATTCTTTGGAGTCCTCCATCATTGATGGCCAGTAATAACCGGCTCTGATGAGCTTTCTTGCTAGGGCTTTGCCCTCGATGTGGTGACCACAGCACCCCTCATGGACCTCCTTAAGCACATAGTCCATTTGGTCGGGATGCAGGCATTTTAACAAGGGTTGGCTGAGTCCCTTCTTAAACAACTGCCCTTGTATGATTGCATATTTGGCTGCCTCCCTTCTCAACGCTCTGGCCGACTTCTCGTCATCAGGGGTCTTGTCGCTTTCCAAGAAGTCAGTGATCGGGTCCATCCAAGAGGGGCCTACCTTTGTCAAGTGGAGGGTGACCGCTGGCTCTTTTATCAAACCCTGAATGAGAGATCGGTTGCCGACCCCTGGTTTTGTGCTTGCTAGCTTGGACAGGAGGTCCACCCGTGTGTTCCTTTCTCTCGGAACGTGTTGGATCGTGACCTCCTCGAATTGTTTGCTCAACTCTTTGACTTTCTCCAGATACTTTTGTAACAGGGAGTCTCTGGCTTGGTAGGTCCCATTGACCTGAGAAGTGACGACTTGCGAGTCACTGCATACTTCTAGCCTTGTGGCTCTGACTTCCTGTGCTAAGATTAAGCTGCCCAGAAGGGCCTTGTACTCCGCTTGATTGTTTGACACCGGGAACTCGAACTTGATGGACTGTTCATATATGACTCCAGTGGGGCTCTCCAGGATGAGTCCCCTGTTACTTCTACCAAGAAGTCGGTCATGGCCTGTGCCTTAATCGCATGCCTGGGTTCGTATTGCAAGTCGTATTGGGATAGCTCGATGGCCCAAGTCATCATTCTTCCTGCTAAGTTTGGTTTTTGGAGTATCTGGCGGATTCCCTGGTCTGTCCTCACGACTACCTGATGACCTTGGAAGTACTGTTGTAATCTGCAGGAAGAGGTCAGGAGTGCAAGTGCCAACTTCTCTAATTTGCTGTATCTCAATTCTGCTCCTTGCAGTGCTTTGTTCACGAAGTAAATTGGTTGCTGAACCTTCCATTCTTCCCGCACCAAAACCGCTACCATCGCTTCATCCGTTATGGCCAAGTACAGGTAGAGTGGTTCTCCGACCTTGGGCTTCCCGAGGACAGGTGGTGTTGCAAGAATCTCTTTGAAATGATTGAATGCTTCCTCGCACGTCGGGGTCCACTCAAAGGCTATCCCCTTTCTCATCAAGTTGAAAAATGGCAGGGCCTTCGCAGCCGACGTCCCGAGGAAGCGGGATAGTGCGGTGAGCCTTCCTGACAACCTCTGAACATCCTTGACACAGTCCGGGCTCTTCATTTGGAGTATTGCTTGACACTTTTCAGGGTTGGCCTCCACCTCTCTTTGGGTTATCATAAACCCTAAGAACTTTCCTGCTTCCATGGTAAAGGCACACTTGAGTGGGTTGAGCCTCATGCCGTGTTGTTGAAAGGAAGCGAACACGTTTCCTAAGTCGCTTAAGAGGTCCTCAGGCTGGGTAGTCTTTGCAAGGATATCATCCACGTATACTTCCACCATTTTCCCTATGAGGTCGGTGAATATCTTGTTCATTAACCTTTGGTATGTGGCCCCGGCGTTCTTCAGGCCAAACAGCATTACCTTGTAGCAATATATTTCCCCAGTGTTATGAACGCTGTTTTCTCTTCGTCTGGCCGGTGCATCGGTATCTGATTGTAGCCAGAACAAGCATCCATAAAGCTCAGATACCGATATCCTGCCGCCGCGTCGACGAGCGCATCAATGTTGGGTAGGGGGTAGCAATCCTTGGGGGCATGCTTTGTTGAGATCGGAGTAATCCACACACATCCTCCATTTTTCATTGTGCTTTCTCACTTGAACTACATTCGACAGCCAGGTCGAGTAGTCGAGTTTCCGAATAAATCCGCTTCGAGGAGGTTGGCCGTCTGCTTGGCCACCTCCTCTACTCTTTCTTGTGACATTTTCCTTCTCCTCTAAGCCACCGGTCTGGCCTCCGCCTTGACGACCAAGTGATGTGACATGAGTTGGGGGTCTATCCCCGGCATGTCGGCTGGCATCCAAGCAAGTAGGTCGACGTCAGCCCTGATCATTTCCATTAGGGGTTCCTTCAGGTCGTGTGGGAGGTTTCTGTTCACGAACGTGAACTTCTCCTCTGTATCGCCGACTTTGAACCTCTCTAAGTTTCCTTCCGGTTCGGGTCTTGGCTTGTTGTTGACTCTAGCGTCCAAGTCGGCGAGGAACACTCCCGATGCCTCTTTAGATTTCTTCCTTAAGGAGAGACTGGCATTGTCGCAAGCGACTGCCGTTTCTAAGTCTCCTTTTATGGATCCCACAGATCCGTCATCAGCGATGAACTTCATTAGCAACATCTTTGTACTGATCACCACCCCGAGATCATTGATAGTCTTCCTTCCTAGGATGACGTTGTAGGCCGTGGAGTCTCGCAGAACCACGAACTCAATCATTACCGATCTTCGCCCCTGTCCTAGTCCTACGGATATTGGCAGGGAGATTGTCCCGTCTGGCTTGATGAACTGGTCGCCTAAGCCTACGACACCGTGTTGGTGAGTCTTTAGGTCGGCATCCCGTAGATCCAAGGCATCGAACACGTTGCGGAACATGATATTCGAGTCAGCCCCGGTGTCTACGAGAATCCGCTTGATGAGGCCGGTTCCACTCTGGCCGTGATGACCATGGGAGGGTTTTTCGCGACCTCATCGAACCATTGGTCCTCCGGACCGAATGAGATGGGTGGAACCCTCTTGAAGCTTCGCACGGAAGATGAGGAAACCGCCAGGACTTTGGCGTTTTTCTTGTGTGCCGACTTCGACCTTGGAGCCACGTCTCTTGCTGTTACCACGTTCACTATGGTAAGGCTGTGCTCGTTGTCCTCCGGCTCATGACGTCGCTTCACTGCGCGGGTCTTGTCCTCTCCCTCGCGGTCGCGATCTCGTCTCCTCGGCTTCCTGTTGAGATGGTAGAATTCGGCCAGTTTTCTGTCCCGGATCGCTTGTGCTAGCGCGTCCTTCAGGTCAAAGCAATCCTGTGTCTTATGTCCATAACCCTTATGATAATCACAATAGAGGCTCTTGTTCCCCCCGGTTTGGTCTTTTAGAGGTCGGGGCTTCGACAAAATTCCCTTCTCGGCTATCTGCTGATAAAGTTCTATGATGGGGACGGTGAGGGGGTGTAATTGGTGAATTTTTCGACTCGGGGAAACAGCCTGGACGTCTTGCCCGGACCGCCGTCTCTGGCGTGCTCCTTCTGCCTTTCTCCGCCGCCGTGCTGCCGAGGTTGATTGTAGATGGGCTGCCGCTTGTTGGCAGCCACGACTTGACTGACTTCTTCATCGTTGATATATTCCCTGGCCACGCCTAGGATCTCCTGCATTGTCCACACCGGCTTCGTGGTGAGATGCTTCCTGAAATCCTCGTTCATAAGTCTATTCGTCAAACACAGACTAGCTACCGAATCAGTTAGCCCGTCAATCTCCAAGCACTCGTCATTGAACCGGTCCAGATATTTTCTGGTCGGCTCGCCGGGCCTCTGTGTCACCCCGAGCAAGTTGATCGGATGTTTTGCCTTTGCGATTCTGGTAGTGAATTGGGCCAGAAAGTGCAACTAATGTCCGAAAAGCAGGCCACTGAGCCTTGCGGGAGGCTGTTAAACCACCGTATTGCAGGTCCCGCCAGAGTGACTGGAAAAGCGCGGTACCTTACTTCGTCTCCCACTCTCTCCAGGTTCATTCTGACCTCGAAGGTCATGAGGTGCTCCTGTGGGTCTTGGGTTCTGTCGTACCTCATGTCCGTCGGCTTATCAAAGTGCTTTGGTAGCCGGACCTCGAGGATGGAACGATGAAACGGGGTTGCGCCCATTATCACGGGTCGCCGCGTTCTCCTCGGCCTTTCTCCGCTGTTTTCCCGGTCCCGTTCTGTGGCGCGTCTCCTTTCAGGTCGGGTGTATATCACGGGGTCCCGACGTCTTCTTAGGCGTCCTTCTTCCTCTCGGACGCTTTCGGATTCAGATCGTGGGTTCGGCGTTCGCTGAGAGTGACTTCTCGGAGGAGAACGGGAATAGCTTGCTTCAGGAGTTCGTTGACGATGTTCCTGATTTTTACGAACATACATTTTGATAATTTTAAAAATATTAATATTCAAATAAGTAACGAAAAATCTAACTATTAATAAAAGAGAAATATTAGATGAGTTTTTATCGAATAAGATATAAAGAATTAATTTTTTTAATGTTTAAATTTAAATTTTAGATTTATAATTTTGGATGTGTTTCAAAAATATTTTTTGTATAACTTAATAATTTTAGATGTGTTACAACTTACAATTGAAAAAAAATTAATTTTTACGCACATATATTTTAATAATTTAAAAGTGTTAATGTTCAAATAAGTAATGAAAAAATTCAACTAATAATAAAAAAAATTGTTGAAAACTATAAACTTTTATTAAATTTTTATTTGTTATCTATCTTTTTTCTCCCAAAAATCTGCAATTGCTCATTTATTTATCTTTAATTCGATCTAATTATTTTATGTTGGTGGTATTCTCTTATCATTCTAGAGATAAAGATTAAAAAAAATAGAAAAAAAAAAAAGAAAAAAAGAGAGGGAGGAAGAAGAAATGAATATTGATACATAGAATAGACTGATAATTCATTTATTATTTAATTCAAATGTTGATATAATCTTATTAAAATTTCATTCGACAATATGATAAATAAGTTTTGAGCTAGCATGCAAGTCACTCGAAATAGAAACAAAATAGCACGACTCATCTAATAATAATAAAATATTAAATATGAAATAATAATAAATTTAGTGATACTCT
>NC_029792.2:22963739-23002543 GCF_000816755.2 Arachis ipaensis
ACGTAAGAGAGAAGAAGGAAAAAACGTACGAGAGACACGTACAAATAAAAAAAATAAATAAAATAACCACTTTATGAAGTTAATAAAATAATCACTTTAATTTTTCTATTCTTAATCAGCAATAGAAAAATTCTAGTATTTGAAATTTAAATTAATTTTAATTACTAACATATTAGCTACAAATTAAAAATGTGTTTTAATTAAATTTAATTAAATAACATTATTTAAATTTTAAAGGCTGATGAATTAATAATTAATTTTAATAACTGATTTTAGTATTGTTACGATCTGGCCCAAACCTTCCACGGGTCGGTCCGACCCGAGCGCCACCCGACCCGGACGGTCAAGGGTGAGGTGCCCCGCAACCGATCCGGACACGCATCCCAGACAGTTCATTTACAGCTGTGGGAGAACGTCTCAGAAAAAGTGGGCTTGTCCTTGTAGGGCCCACCTCTGACACAGTATATAAAGGGAAGGTTTTACCCTTCCCCCAAGGTACGTCACACATCACTCTCCCCCCTTTTCGCCTGCACATTACTGACTAGAGCGTCGGAGTGTCTTTGCAGGTGACACCCCTTTCTCTACAAGAAGTGCTCGGGACCCCGTCTACACCGGACCGGCAGTTCACGACGAGGCGAGACCCCTCATCACCAACCAGTATACCAACCCGATCCGTCCGGTACCCGACCTACCGAACATTGGCGCCGTCTGTGGGGACTCGTCCATGGACTTCGTACTGGTCCAAGGTGAGACAGCCCGCGAGGCCGAGCCCGTAGGGGACCCCACCGCGACTGCTCCCCGGCAGCGCACAGGATCCCCTCCGAGACACAACACAACCTCACCAGAGACGCCCCTTCGGGGGAACTGGCGACAACCACGCCAGAATAATGCAAGAGCTACGCCACAGAATGCAAGACTTGGAACGTCGGCTGGCGAAAAGAGAACACGATGAGCACACTCAAGGAGCCACTCCAGACGCACGCCCAGCCCCTAAGCTGAGTCCAAGAGCGCTGGGGAAAGGGGACGCGCGAGAAGAAGCCATGACCTCATCATTTATGCCAGGCATGAGAGGCGGCATACTACAGATCACGGAACCGAAGACGCCCGTGGGGAGAACGACGAAAACACGAGGACCCGTGATAATGGGGGCGACTCCATTTCATCGTTCCATACTCGAAGTCTGGCTGCCAAAACATTTTGACAAGCCCACGGACATGAGATATGACGGAACGCAAGACCCTCTGGAGCACCTCACGACCTTCAAGGCCAGGATGAACCTGGAGGGAGTGGGGGACGAGGTAAGATGCCGCGCTTTCTCGGTCACCCTAGCAGGACCTGCAATATGGTGGTTCAATAACCTCCCGCAGGGCTCGGTGACCGGCTTCGCGGACATCAGCCATGCCTTCTTAGCCCAATTCACGACCAGAATTGCAAAGGCGAAGCACCCAATCAACCTGCTTAGGGTGACCCAACGACCCGATGAGTCGACCAGAAAATACCTAGACAGATTCAACGACGAGTGCCTGGAAATCGACGGGCTGACAGACTCAGTGGCAAGCCTGTGTTTGACGAACGGACTCCCGAACGAGGACTTCAGAAAGCACCTCACTACGAGGCCAGTATGGACAATGCAGGAGATCCAATGTGTGGCTAAGGAGTACATTAATGAAGAAGAAGTCAGCCGGGTCGTGGCTGCCAATAAACGGCAACCCCCCTACACCCAAACCCGGCACCACGAGGGCGGAGAAAGGCGAAAGGAACACGCCAGGGACGGCGGTCCGAGCAAAACACCAAGGCCGTTTCCCCGAGTCAAGAAGTTCACCAACTACACCCCCTGGCGGCACCAATCGTGGAAGTTTACCAACAGATAGCCAAGAAAGGAATACTGTCGAAACCCCGACCTCTGAAGGACCGAACAGGAGGAAACAAGAGCCTTTATTGCGAATATCACAAGGGGTACGGACACAAGACCCAGGACTGCTTCGACCTGAAGGATGCGCTAGAGCAAGCAATCAGGGATGGGAAGCTCACCGAATTCTCCCACCTCATTAGAGAGCCAAGGAGACGGAATCGCGACCACGAAGGCGAAGACAGGCCCCGGGCGATAAGGCGACGCCAAGAACCGGAGGGAGACGACCACGGCTTCACGGTGGTGAACGTGGTAACTGCCAGGAATTCGGCCCCGAGGTCGAAAGCGGCACAGAAGAAAGACGCCAAGGTCCTGGCCGTCTCCTCCTCATCTGCGAGAAATTCCCGGAGGCTCCCATCCACCTCCTTTGGTCCCGAAGACCAGTGGTTTGACGAGATACTGGAAAGTCCCCCTATGGTTATTACGGCCAGAGTCGGAACCGGCCTCGTCAAGCGAATCCTCGTGGATACGGGGGCGGACTCGAACATCATGTCCCGCAACGTATTTGACGCCCTAGGGCTGCGTGACACCGACCTAGCGACCCACCAGCACGGTGTGGTAGGGTTAGGTGACCACTTCATCAAGCTGGACGGGATCATCTCCCTCCCGACCTCAGTGGGACAAGGACAGGGGCAGAGGACAGTAATGGCAGAATTTGTGGTCTTGCGAGATTTCCCAGCTTACAACATCATTCTGGGGAGAAAAACCATTAACGACCTTGGCGCGGCGATCAGCACGAAACTGCTTGTAATGAAGTTTGTTACTGATGACGGATCTATCGGATCCATCAAAGGAGACCTGAAAACGGCAGTCGCCTGCGACCACGCCAGCCTCTCCTTGAGGAAAAAGTCTAAAGAAGCATCAGGGGTTTTTCTAGCCGACCTGGACGCCATAATAGATGACAAACCCAGACCTGAGCCAGAGGGGGACCTGGAAAAATTTAAGGTCGGGGACACGGAGGAGAAGTTCACGTTCATAAACAGAAATCTCCCCTATGGATTGAAGGGACCTTTGATGGAGATGATCAGAGCCAATGCCGACCTGTTCGCTTGGACACCGGCCGACATACCGGGAATAGATTCCCAACTCATGTCGCACTGTCTGGCCGTCAAGCCGGAAGCCCAACCAGTGGCCCAAAGGAGGAGGAAGATGTCGCAGGAAAGGGTGGAGGAGGTGGCCAGGCAGACGGCCAGCCTCCTCGAAGCGGGGTTCATCCGAGAGCTGGACTACTCGACTTGGCTATCGAACGTGGTCTTGGTGAAAAAGCACAATGGGAGGTGGAGAATGTGTGTGGACTACTCCGACCTCAACAAGGCATGCCCCAAGGACTACTATCCCCTCCCCAACATCGACGCACTCGTCGACGCGGCGGCGGGGTACCGGTATCTGAGCTTCATGGACGCTTACTCTGGGTACAATCAAATACCGATGCACCAGCCCGACGAAGACAAAACGGCGTTCATAACGCCTGGAGGGATCTATTGCTACAAGGTGATGCCGTTTGGCTTGAAAAACGATGGCGCCACGTACCAGAGGCTGATGAACAAGATATTCAGCGAGCTCATAGGCAAGACAGTAGAAGTCTACGTGGATGACATCCTTGCGAAAACCACACGACCCGACGATCTCCTAAGCGACCTGGATTTTTTTATAATGTTCCTATTGAATTTTAGTAGGAATAGGCATTATGAATGTTAATGGTAAATGAATGAAATGTACAAATATGTTTACATGAGAAATCATGGTTCATTGACTCATTGTCAATGAATAGATAAAAACAAAACTGTATGGTCATGAAAAAGAAGATATAGGTGGTTGTTTATTTTGTTATAATATGGAATATATAAAAACTAACAAACAATGTGCTTGAAAGTTATAGGTCAAATTGGGAGTTTCAAAAGATAAACTTAAAACTGACTCTTAGAATAGTGGATAAAAGCTTGGACAAAAGATTTGTTATAAAGAATATGACGGCTATTCCGCTGGTGAGTCATTTGTTCTTGATGATAATGTCAATGAGATAACTCTAGAGGTGATAATCAAACAGTGGAAGCAAGAGTTAATCAAAAGGAAAATAGCTGGTTCAAGAGTCTTAACAAGTTTTATTTGATGTTGTCATTAAATTTTCATGCAAGTAGTTGTATATCTTAGATATTTTTTGTATGAACTTTGCATCATTTTTCTTTTATTTCTTTAAGTTTGATATTTGATTTATTGAAAAAAATACTCGCAAAAAGTGACTCTGAAAATTAACACAATAAGTAATAGTTTTTAATTATATAATGATAATAAGGGTAATTCCCACATATAAAATAAATCCAGCCCAAAATTACACTAATGTTCTAAATTAAATTGACCTATATGTATATTTCGTTTATAATTCTATGTAAATCGAATTTAATAATTTAATTTATACTATTTACATGTAAATTGAATCAAGTTGATTCGATTATATTTTTATAGTATATTTAAGATAAATATATTTTTAATTCTAAAATAATTTGATGTCAATTTTTTAATAATTAATCATTAGTCAATTTTTTATACAATTTTATCCCTCCCAACCTAAATTTATCCCCAATCCAAATCCTAGTTCTAAATAAAATAATTGTTAAAAAAGTAATTGTATCAACGAAATTAAAATTTATTTTAAATCATCAGTGACAAAATTAAATTAAATTAGACGTTTGTACTCTTTTTAAAAACTGAAATGGGCAAAAAATCTACGTTACCCATATTTATACAATAAGTTAATCCCGGGTTGTATCAAAGACGTACAGTGATTAGCAGGAAGGCTGACGGCGTTATCCCGTTTTCTCGGCGCATCGGCAGCAAAAGGCCTGCCCTTTTTCAATCTGATGAAAAAGAGGATAGCGTTCGAATAGACTCCTGCATGTGAGAAAGCGTTCGACCACTTCAAAGAGATCCTAACATCACCTCCGGTGCTCGGGAAGCCAATGGCCGGAGAACCACTCTACCTCTACCTGGCCGTAACAGAGGAAGCGCTTGCAGCAGTGCTGATACGAGAGGAAGGGAAAGCTCAGCAACCAATCTACTTTGTAAGCAGGGCGTTACAAGGAGCAGAGCTGAGGTATAGCAAATTGGAGAAACTGGCGCTGGCACTCCTAACCTCCTCCCGAAGGCTGAGGCAGTACTTCCAGAGCCACCGTGTTGTCGTGAGAACGGACCAAGCAATTCGACAAGTACTCCAAAAGCCTGATTTGGCAGGAAGGATGATGACATGGGCCATCGAGCTCTCCCAATATGATTTGCAGTACGAGCCCCGGCATGCAATCAAGGCGCAGGCAATGGCAGATTTCCTAGTGGAGGTAACAGGCGATCTCCCCGAGGAAACGGGCACACGGTGGAGGCTTCATGTAGATGGGGCCTCCAACCAGACGTCCGGGGGCGCTGGGGTCATCTTAGAGAGCCCAGCCGGGGTCGTGTACGAGCAATCGACCAAGTTCGAGTTTCCCGTATCGAACAACCAAGCGGAATATGAAGCCCTCTTGGGAGGACTGACCCTAGCTAGGGAAGTCGGGGCGACAAGGCTGGAAGTGTGCAGCGACTCACAGGTCGTCACCTCGCAAGTGAACGGAAGCTATCAAGCAAGAGACCTGTTGCTGCAAAGGTATTTGGAAAAGGTTAGAGAGTTGACTAGGCAATTCCAGGAAATCACGGTCCAACATGTTCCAAGGGAAAAGAACACACGGGCGGACCTCCTATCTAAACTAGCAAGCACAAAGCCGGGAGCGGACAACCGGTCTCTTATCCAGGGCATGGTAAAGGAGCCAACGGTCGCCCTGCATTTGGCGGAAGCAAGCCCCTCCTGGTTGGACCCTATCATAAACTTCCTGAAACATGGCACACTACCTGATGATGAGAAAGCAACCAAAATGTTGAGAAGGGAGGCGGCCAAATATGCAATCATACAAGGACAACTATTCAGAAAGGGACTCAGCCAACCCCTACTGAAGTGCTTGCACCCCGACCAGACGGACTACGTACTTAGAGAAGTCCACGAGGGATGCTGCGGCCACCACATCGGGGGCAAAGCCCTAGCAAGGAAGCTCATCCGAGCTGGGTATTACTGGCCATCAATGATGAAAGACTCCAGGGAATTTGTCAGAAAATGCGTAAAGTGTCAAGAAAACGCCAACTTCCACAAAGCGCCGGCTTCCGAGCTGAGCCTACTAACGTCTACCCGACCTTTCGTTCAATGGGGAGTCGACCTCTTGGGGCCCTTTCCAGTCGGCCCAGGACAAGTTAAGTATCTCATAGTTGCCATCGACTACTACACCAAATGGATAGAGGCTGAACCGCTAGCCAGCATATCCTCATCCAATTGCAGGAAGTTCATGTGGAGGCAGGTGATAACCCGTTTTGGCATACCAGAGGTCATCATTTCGGATATTGGGACGCAATTCACTGACAAGAAATTCACAGAGTTCCTCGCCGGCCTGGGGATAAAGAAAAAGTTTTCCTCAGTTGAACATCCCCAGACGAACGGACAAGTGGAATCCGCAAACAAAGTCATCCTACTAGGCCTCAAGAAGCGCTTAGACAACAAGAAAGGCGCATGGGCCGACGAGCTCGCTTTAGTCCTCTGGTCCTACCGGACAACCGAGCAAAGCTCCACAGGGGAAACCCCCTTTCGCCTAACATACGGGGTCGACGCGGTGATACCTGTGGAGATTGGCGAACCGAGCCCACGGCTACTTCTTGCAGAAGTAGAAGAAGCAGTGGAAAAGGACCTGGTGGACGAGACCAGAGAGATGACCCACTTGTCAGAAACAGCACTGAAACAAAGAATAGCTCTACGCTGCAACACTAAAGTCCTCAGGAGGGAATTTGAGGAAAGAGACCTCGTCCTGCGACGCAACGACGTCGGTTTACCAACCCGAGGAGAAGGAAAGCTGGCGGCAAACTGGGAAGGCCCCTACAGAATCAAAGAAGTGCTCGGCAAAGGTGCCTACAAGCTGGAGAGACTCAACGGCAAAGAAATCTCGAGAACATGGAATGCAGGTAACCTAAGGAGATTCTATTCGTAGCTTGGGCACACCAGCCAAGCGGCCTGACGAGCCAATAGATGCCTACTCCATTCACGTGTTAATTGCTAGCGATTTATCTTTATCAAATACCTGCCATGTTCACAAATTTGTCTGGCTAACGACTAATTTTTACTTGTCTAAATTCTTTTATCTACTATTCTCCAATACGTATTCCACACAATCGCGCTCTGCAACGGCAATTCGGATAATGGGACGCAATTCACTGACATGAAGTTCACAGAGTTCCTCGCCGGCCTGGGGATAAAGCAAAAGTTCTCCTCAGTTGAACATCCCCAGACGAATGGACAAGTGGAATCCGCAAACAAAATCATCCTACTAGGCCTCAAGAAGCGCTTAGACAACAAGAAAAGCGCATGGGCCGACAAGCTCGCTTCGGTCCTCTGGTCCTACTGGATAACCGAGCAAAGCTCCACAGGGGAAACCCCCTTTCGCCTAACATACGGGGTCGACGCGGTGATACCTGTGGAGATTGGCGAACCGAGCCCACGGCTACTTCTTGCAGGAGTAGAAGAAGCAGTGGAAAAGGACCTGGTAGACGAGACCAGAGAGATGGCCCACTTGTCAGAAACAGCACTGAAACAAAGAATAGCTCTACGCTACAACACTAAAGTCCTCAGGAGGGAATTTGAGGAAAGAGACCTCGTCCTGCGACGCAACGACGTCGGTTTACCAACCCGAGGAGAAGGAAAGCTAGCAGTAAACTGGGAAGGCCCCTACAGAATCAAAGAAGTGCTCGGCAAAGGTGCCTACAAGCTGGAGAGAATCGACGGCAAAGAAATCCCGAGAACATGGAATGCAGGCAACCTAAGGAGATTCTATTCGTAGCTTAGGCACACCGGCCAAGCGGCCTGACGAGCCAATAGATGCCTACTCCATTCACGTGTTAATTGCTAGCAATTTATCTTTATCAAATACCTGCCATGTTCATAAATTTGTCTGGCTAACGACTAATTTTTACTTGTCTAAATTCTTTTATCTACTATTCTCCAATACGTATTCCACACAATCACGTTCTTCAATGGCAACCCGGGACTGATCACCCCGGGAGCCAGTCGGATCATAGCCATGACTAACGGCCGCGATAACACGACCAAGACAGTTCCAACCGTTACCAACATAAACGGCAAAACGGACACAAACAATAAGTCCACACCAGAAAAACGGTAACAAAACATAGGTGCTACTTAACAAACAGAATAAAGGCGATAATAAAAGGCCGACCAGGCGACCACTAAAAAGTAGCAAAGGTCTCAACAGTTATAACAAGTATCTTACAAAGCCACATAAAAACACAAAGTTACAAGAGCTCATTTTCGAGGCATATCAACAATCTTGCCGTCCTGGATTGTTTTGAAGACTCCAATAGCCGACGTATCGAATTCTGGGACCACGATCTTCACCTGGGCCTTGAGAGCCTCCTCGGTCATAAAGATCGCGTTCTTTCCCTGCTCCCTGACCGCCTTGTATTTCCTCTTCAACTCTTCCGCCTCGGCTCGCGCAGCCTCAGCCGACGAGACGGCCGCGTCACGTTCCTTCTCCGCAGCGATCACCCGACCCTGCGCGGCATTGAGCTGGCTCTCTAGAGTCATCTCCCGCTCGGTTAAACGGGAGACGGTGGCGTCGGAGGCATTCATTTTTTCCTCAAAGGACGCAGCCTTCTCCTCGGCATCCTTGCACCCCCTCTCTGCCGCGGCCAATTGCTCCTGAAGCTTTTCAACCTGGACCTTGAATTCGTTGTTGGCCTGGGCGGCAGTATCGAGCTTCCTTCGCAACGCCTGCATGCCCAACAACTCGAACTCGGCCTTCCGGGCTATCACCACCCCACGGAGAAGGGTACGATACATCCACCTCGCCTGCCCCGCGAGTTCGGTTCCAAGGAAGTGATCCTCCGTACCGGGAATCAGTTGATTATCAATAAAGGCCCCAGCATCGAAGTTCCTCTCCATCACGGTGAGAGCTCCCTCCGGGCTGGAAGATGCCCTTCGTCTTTTGGGAGTGGGGACAAGCTTCATATCATCATGCTCCCGCCGAGTAGGGGGTGACTGCTCAATACCGGCCGTCTCATCGGGAGTGGGAGAAGCCTGCCTCCTGGAGGAATTCTTATCGGACGTCTCGACGTCCCGGGGGGAAGGTACAACTTGATTCTCCTTCTCCCCGAAAGGGCCTTTCGGCTTCCCGGCATCCTTCTCGTCAGCCTTCTCCTCATCGCTATCCTCCAAGAAGGTCTTGACCAAATTTTCGAGTCCGGTCACCGAAGTAGACATCTCCACTACAACAGAGAAACAAATACGTTAGTCGTGAAGTCGGGAAGAACAAATTAAAAAGCAAACAATGCAAAAGCACAAGACAGAACAGCTCACAAATATAATTCCTGGCGGACTCCCGTTCACCCATAAGGAGGTGGGGGTTCACGGGGTTCTTTCCAAAAAGGGCAAACAGCACATCGGCAATCCTCTTATTTACAGGGGACATTCCCTTGTAGGTCATCTTAATGAAAGAATTAGACCCCGCCCCGAAGCTCCAATAAGTCAGGATGAGGCGTTCCCCCTCTAACGATAAGCAAAAGGGATGGCGACCTTTAACGGGACGAACTTTGAAAAATTTGTCCTTGAACCCATGATAAGAGTCCTCGAACAGGCCAAATATCCTCCGGCCTTGGGCAGACCGGAAGGACAGGAACCCTTTTCTCACCTTCCCTTGTTTTGAGGGGTTGGTAAAGTTGAAGAAGAAGAGGAAGACATCCACTGACGCCGGCAGCTCGAGATATTCACAAACCATCTCGAAACAGAGGATAGAAGCCCAGCTATTCAGATGGAGTTGCGACGGCGACACGGATATCCGATTAAGAAGCGACATCTGAAAATCGGAAAATGGTAGGCGAACGCTAACCTGGGTGAACATGGCTTTGTAAAACCAAATCCAGTCGGCGACCCGGGGAGAACGGAAATTAATCTCATACAATCGCTCGTTGGGGGCAGGAACGAAGGTCTCGTAATTGGCCTCCTCATCTATCCCCCCGCACAGATACCCGGCTTGCCGGAACTCCGTCAACTCCTCCAGATCCATCTGGTTCGGCGAGTCCTTCACATTTGAGGTCACCCAGGCGTAGGGGTCATAGTTCGCGGCAGAAACAGAAGCCCGGGAGACGACGCGAGGCATACCTACAGTGGGGGTACCACTCCATTAGTCTATGAGGTCGGGAGTCCGGAAAGAACCCAGAAACTATGTCCATGCTATTCAACAGTTAAGCTCAAGCATGGCCAAAGCTACACCTATCACGCAAGCCACCTAAAAACCTACCCTGGAATGGTACCCCTCCCCTAACACATCTACTTAGCACTAAAAGGTCATCTAGCAACAAAAACTAAACAAGACAGCAAGAACACAAAGCAAATACAAACAACAAGCGTACAACAACAAAGCAGAAAAGAGAGAGGTCCAAGGATTACCTGAATTTGTTGCAAAAACTGAGAAGGATGAAGGGAAGATGCACGAGAATACTGCAACAACGCTCTGAAATTTTCGAAAGAAGAAGAGGGAGATAGCAGGGAGATGGAAGAAACAGGAGTGTAAAGGGGAAAAAATTTGAGGCAAACTGTTTAAAACTGCCACTCAGGAAGTGCGAAAGACTTGGGGGCAAAATAGTATTTGCGCATGGGGTTTAACCCATTATGAGCATTTAATGCTCAGCGCGAAGAACGAAGCGACGAACGGTTGCCTCAACAACCAAGAGACACGTGCGCAGGGGACATGTCCCTTCCACGGGCGGCCGACCTGACGACGATGCATGGAACATGAAATAACACGCCACTAATAGCTCCCACGACTATCACTGGCGCGTGGGGGCACTGTTACGACCTGGCCCAAACCCTCCACGGGTCGGCCCGACCCGAGCGCCACCCGACCCGGACGGTCAAGGGTGAGGCGCCCCGCAACCGACCCGGACACGCATCCCAGACAGCTCACTTACAGCTGTGGGAGAACGTCTCGAAAAAAGTGGGCCTGTCCTTGTAGGGCCCACCTCTGACACAGTATATAAGGGGAAGGTTTTACCCTTCCCCCAAGGTATGTCACACATCACTCTCCCCCCTTTTCGCCTGCACATTACTGGCTAGAGCGTCGGAGTGTCTTTGCAGGTGACACCCCCCTCTCTACAAGAAGTGCTCGGGACCCCGCCTACACCAGACCGGCAGTTCACGACAAGGCGAGACCCCTCATCACCAACCAGTATACCAACCCGATCCGTCCGGTACCCGACCTACCGAACAAGTATATATATATATATATATATATATATCACATGATTTATTAAAAATTAGTATTTTTATTCATGGGACAATATCATTTAAAATGACTCACATGTTAAATCTTTTATTATCGATGCTTTATTAAAATCAAATTCTACCGTTTATATTAGACAATTTTTTTAAAATTCAAGCAAATATTTTTTTGGTGTCCAAACATGCAAAAACAAAAAAAACAAAGCAAACATTATTCTACATCAGAGTCGATGATTTGTTAGACATCAATACAAGGCGTAGACCAAATAACATGATTAAAATTATTCTTAATTCCATATGTAGTTCTATTGATTTTTCGAGATACCTACTCAACGTGAACAAACCAAAGACGAGATAGGAGCTCCTAAATCTTGTGAATCAAATCTATTACTTCAGATAAATACACACTCGTAAGATTATGCATGAGATGCAAAATGTCAAGGCAATTCGTTTTATATATAATATCTCTCAAACTGCAATCCCAAGCTAAAACCAATCCCTCCAAACAGCAAATAATTTACATCTAATAATAGATCAGGAAGAGTGCTTTCAGAGCAGCTGAGATCCAACCTCCCTTAGAATCTCTAATAAATAATAATACACCCAAATCCCACCAAATTTGAATCCAGATACAAGCTTGCATCACAATTAACTTTAAAAACGTTGCTTGCCGGTGGTTTTCACCAGAGGCGATTTTGGAAAGACCTAAAGGTATTGTTTCGATTCCTATAAAGCTATAAGTCCTTAGCGGTAATTCTGGCCAAGACAATAATCTTGTGGGATGTCTAAGGATTGTCAACATTAAATATGTCATTGCACCTATGTTGCTATACCCGCCAAAGTCCTGCACCAAAAGACTCCTCATTGTCAACCAAGGCCTTCTGAAACCAAACTTTAAGAGCAGTACCAACCGTCGAGTCCAGAATACGAGGATCCAACATCTGCCAAATTGCCTTTGAGCACTCACAGTTTCTAAGACAATGCTCCATTGTTTCCTGCGCCTCGTTACATCTCTTACACATATCTGAAGAAGCTAAATGCCGCTTGAAGTGAAAGGTCTCAGTTGGTAGAACATCATGTAAGCCAAGCCACATAGTGAATTTGAACTTCTCCGGAATGCTAGGATTCCACAACTAGTTTCAGTTGCTATTAACATTTCAATTCAAGTTTTTCTCTAATAACTATCTATAACCCTCCTTTGTACTATACTTTTTTGTTGTTGTAGGCCACCAATTTCACTGTGACTCCAACTCAGTCGGACTAGGATATCTCAGACCACGAATGAACTGCTTAATTTCATGTGAAATAGGTGTGGTAAGACTATCAACCTCCCAAGATCCCCCTTCCACAAGTCAACCATTATGAAATCTAACTCGGAAATATGCACATAAAGAACAAGATTGCAAAGCTTACTAAAAGAAGTCCACTCATCATACCATATTGATTTGTGGACATCCCTAACATTCCAACGAAACTCTTCCTTGAGATGATCATAGGCACCAATAATGTTCTTACAGGTAGGTAGCCGATGAAGAATATCTGCTGTTTCTGATCATACCAGACTGATTTCTGAGATATTTATGCTTCAGAACCTGCACACACAACTTCTCGCTATTATTTAGACAATCTCATACCATCTTTTCCAGAAGCGCCATGTTTGCACAAGTATCCCTAACACCTAATCATCCTATCCTTTTAGGAGTTATGGCAACCTCCCACTTAACTAGGGGCAGCCCCTTTTCTAGTCATTTGGCCTTTCCACAAGAACTGTCTCATCAAGGAATCAATCTTATTACATGCATATTTTGGAAGAAGAAAAAATTGCATGTCATAAAGCGGGATAAAAGCCATAACCGATTTAAATAGACAAAGCCTCCTTGCCTTATTCAGCAAGCATCCTTTCCAACTCGAGAGCTTTTCGAAATTTTTTTTAATAACCTCTGGAGCTGTTCTCCTGGAGGCTCTAACATGGCCGATGTTAATACCCAGATATTTACCCAAGTCATTTTAGAAATTATTGAGAGAACCTCTTTCCTCCTCTCTGACACTCTACTGGAATACTAGGCCTTCGACTTATGAAGATTTACCTTCAGACCTAACGTTATGGAAAACAAGTCCAGACAATGCATAACCTCAACTTGCTGCAGCAGCTGCAATTGCAAAACGGTGGCGTTTTAACGGCTTTGCCGGCTGCGACGTTCCCTCGTAGGCCTTCGAAGGCCCTCCTTCACATGCCAAGGGAGAAGGAGAGGGTGTGCCTCTCGATTTGCCGGCAACTTGGGAGAGGGAAGGTGGTAATGTTGCTTTTGGTTGGTCTTGGATACTTGGTTTTCGTTTTTGGTTGCTTTATGATTTACAGTGGTTAGTCTTTCAAGTCTCCCTTTTGTTCTTTTATGTTGAGTAAATGGAAGTTGGTTTATGATATGACACTATAGAAAAGCTTTAGAAGTTTGAAACTTGACTAGACTAGGTATGGTTTCCAATGGGACATTATGGCCATGTTCAATAACTTCGTCGGAAGTATCTCAGGACAGAAATTCAGGGATAATGAGAGGCACAAACTTGTTTGGAGAACCAGATAGATAGAGAAACAGGCAAAATGTGTCTTGGACCAAAATTTGCTCAATTTAAACTGGGGACAATGATAGTGGCAACTTTCGGTCATGTTTCAATCTTGGTCTCTCTGTATCTTTTTCTCCTGGGACACTTTCCGAACACAACCTATGTGCAAGTTTTAGATTTCAATGGATTAACTATAGACATGATTTTCAAGTTTCAACAACACACTATGAGGATGCCAATGCAGTTGGTTTTATCTATTAGGACAATACTCAACTGTTGTTATTGTTGTTTAAAGTAAAGTCGGTAGCTGGTTTACTTGGAATTGGAGGTATTAAGGAGGAATGTCAATCTGTTTACAATTAGGAATGTATATTGATTATTGAGTTTATTTGAATGTAGTTTCAGCAGATAGTATTCCTTACTGAGTTTTGAGGAGGTCTGGGATCTACATTTCTTTGATTGGTCGCTTACTTTACCCATTTAATTTCTAATCGTTTCAACCATTCAATGCACTTTCTTTGTTGTGGTCTTGAGACGAACCAAAATCATAGGCTTCAATTCAGTTATTTTCTTATGTAGCTCACTATCATAGTTATGGCCTTCTTGGAGAGTTGGTTTGTGACAAAACAATAATGGTGTCATTTACGTCTTGTAGAGGGTCTCACACACTCACCCATTGCCAAAACAAAGTTATGCTGTTGAGTTGTATTGGTTTAAATAATATACTTCAGAATAATGTGTTCTCATTTGGGACTATCACTGATTCTTAAGCATGTATTTGTCTGCATACATTTCTTTTTTATTATATGCAGCTCAAAATCTGTATGTTTTACGGCGTGCTTTTGGTACTGTGATGAACTAGGTGAAAATATCTCTAGTGAAATTGAAGATATAAGATCTTATACCGTTACTAGGTATGAAATTGTAAAATCTGATGAAGTAGGAGATAAGTCACGAGATAGTAATTATTCTAGGGTGACCTCATTGACTACTAGAGAGCAATGCAAGTTAAAGCCACCACGAGCACTTGGGCCACCATCTTTTTCCAAGTCTAAAGGAAGAAAGGGATATTTTCCTACCTTGAGCCATCAATGTGACCATTTTGCATTCCCTCCTCCCCCTCCTGCTGATAGAAGACGACCTGGACCGCGTCATAAGCTTTTTGTTCTTTTTGTCTGGCCTTTGATTTAAACATTTAAATATGTGAAGAAAGTGCATGTTTAATTATTATCGATGTAGAATTCTGATAATCAGGTTCTTGGTCACCTTGTTTTCTGCATGTCCTGTGTGTTATATACCAGTGGAACAAGCAATAGCTAGTATGCCGAGCTCCCCATCAGTGTCTCCTGTGCTTCACAGTTTGACTTATGTGCAAGATGAAATTCCAATTCAAACTTTTATGCAAAAAAATGATGATCCAACTAAAACTCAACCAGATGGTTGCTCCGATTTTGGTGGATATCCTACTCTGCAAGAAAGGGATGATGCTTTTGATATAAAAGAGGCCATGACAGTGTATTGCGGGTTAGTTCATTTTTGTTTTATCTTTTTTTTTCATCCCTAATGTTTGAAGATTGATTTTCTTGAAATAATTCATAATACTTCAATCCCCATGTTAGTGTCCAATGCTCCCTAATAATTTTTTCCTTATTGAATGCATTTTGATTTCCTATCTTCAATTTTCATATCTGGTTAAAATATTTAGATTTGTCAAAGGAAGAAGACCAGGTCGCTAAACAGGATTTGACTTTGACGAGGCAGATCTATTTGAGTTGGATCAATACCATGACGTCATTGTTGCATCTGCCATATTTGGTATGACTGATGTGCTCTAGGCATGTTTTTGTTGTTGATTTTATGTTTCTCATAGTTCCATCTCTTCCATTTCAGGAAACTATGATCTCATACAGCAGCCGAGGAATATCAGTGAAGAAGCAAAGAAAAATATCCCTTTCTATATGTTTATTGATGAAGAAACAGAGTCCTTTATGACGAATGCCAGTATTTTAGGTGGTAGTAGGAGGGTTGGATTGTGGAGAATCATTGTTGTCCGTAATATTCCTTATACTGATGCTCGGCGAAACGGAAAGGTTTATGCCTTACATTTTGTCCCTTAATTATAATTCTTTCATTTACATTTCATATAATGTTTACCATTTTGAGCATATATAATGTCACATTGCAATCATTTTGTTTGTTTTCTCTTTTGTCGACATTCCACCATTGAGTATGTTTTGGGAAATGATTTTGCCATTAGATGCATTTTTTAAGCTAATAGACGTGCAGTTCAATTAAAATACTTATAATTTAGTGTGTGTGTGTGTATATATTATAGTTGGTCAATTATGCTTGAGTTTGGTTCTTTACCTACCTTAGTATGTTTGTATCATCCAATGAAGGGCTTTTGTTCAAGAAACTTTAATAATTGGTTTTTTTTATGAACAATTTGATTTTTAAATATGTCAATAATCTGATTTGTACTGAAGTTGAATTAAGATTGTTAGTTACATTCCCCCTGCCTAAATTTACAATTTAATGTGTGTGTACCATAATACTTATGGTTTTAATGTTGGTTCTACACTTAATGCAGGTTCCTAAGCTTCTTCTGCACAGAATCTTCCCCAATGTCAGATATTCTATATGGATTGATGGAAAACTTCAACTTGTTGTGGACCCGTACCAAGCCCTTGAAAGGTGAAGCGCTCTATCTTTCTAAATTGTATTCGAATTCTTATGCCTTTCATCATCATATTGATTTACTTGTTTGTTTATAGTTTCACTAAAAATTATGATGATTTAATGACATTTGCAAGTAGGGTTGGAAGTGGGCTGAGTTACCCGACCGGGGTTTATGGCTCGGTTTGTTTTAGACCCAGCTCGGCTTGGCTTATTTTATTAAACAAGCCAGGCTTTGGCTTTTTCTAAAACTTATTAGTAAAAATGGCCAGGCCATAATCGTTAAGCCGACTCGTCAAAATATTTTTAAAAAAATAAATGATTCTTAATTTGAACTTTCAACTATTCACTCATAATAAATCTAAAGCAAAACTTAGAAAAAAATAGTAGTCAAGACTAGCTAAGATTCTAGTTTGTTTTTGTTCAAAGAAAAAGTTTATGCTTGTGGATTGTAAGCATGGTTATGATATGTAATTAACAATTGACATATAAACGAATTGTGACTTACAAATTATGAATTATAAATTATAGAATATGTTTAACGTTAATTTAGATTTTTTAAATTTTTTGTTTTAAGTTATAATTCACAAAATAGACTTTTCAAATAGGCTCGTGGGCTTGTCAAGCTTTTAAGCAGGCCGGGCTCGATCTTGAAAAAAGCCTGGGAAAGATAACATGCTTAGGCTTGGGCTTTATATTTACAATATAGGACAGGCTCAGCTCATTTTCACCCCTACTTGCAAGTTTAACTTGGTGCACTACATGTAAAAGTTGCTTAGCTAACCGAGAAGACCGTGGAGTGCCATAGGGCACTTTTATATGATGGCTTTTGCACATTCTGCTTTATAGAGAAATGTGAATTTATTTTGTTTCACGGGTAGTTTTTCTGTTGAGTTTTAACAATTTTCATGCATGTATACAATATAATGTTTTAATCATTTGGCTTTATATCTGTAGTATATTCACTATGATTTCGTTTTGTACCATTCAGGTTCTTGTGGCGCCCAAACGCCACTTTCGCAATTTCAAGACACTATAGACGCTTTGATGTCTTTGTTGAAGCTGAGGCTAATAAAGCTGCTGGGAAATATGAAAATTCTTCCATTGATCATCAGGTTCAATTTTACAAATACCACGATGGACTAACCCATTATTCGAAGGATAAGCTTCCTATAACTAGTGGTAGGAACAATGTTGATATACCTTAGTCTACATGAGAAAATTCGACTATATGCGCACCTTTTTTTTTTTTTTTTTGTGTTTGCGTGTGATTGCTGATTCCTTGTTAACATTTGAAATATTTCTTGTGGCTGAGTTTTCTGCAGATGTTCCAGAAGGTTGTGTTATCATAAGATAACACATTCCAATTACAAATTTATTTACCTGCTTATGGTTCAATGAGGTTGATCGCTTTACTTCTAGGAACCAGATAAGCTTTTCTACTGTCAGAGACAAAATCATGGCAAAAGTTGACTGGAGTATTATTATGTTCTTGGATTGTGAAAGACGCAACTTTGTGATACAGGTCAGTATTTTCACGTTTCCATGTTTGTGTCTAGATTTTAAAACCAATATGATCCTAGTGACTTAGAGCTACAAGTTTTTGAATTCAATATTTGCTTCCCAAAATCTCAGTTTAGTAATTTGCTCAAGACAAAAAATAAAAAACAAAAACCAACTTGGATTAGTTGAGTGGTAGGTCACTCGTTTTGCTTAAGCAACTGTTGGGGGATTTAGATCCTATCTTGTACATGTAGTAACTTATTGGTCAGCAATAAATTCTTAAAGAAACTCAGATCCGTGATGAATTAGTCATTGGCCTATCGAATTGGGAGATAATGTGAGAACTATGATGCACTGACATGGATACGGGACATGACACGACACGAAATACGCCGACACATAAATTTTAAAATCTTATAAAACATGGGACACGCATATATATAAAATATAAAGTATTTTTTGATAAATTGTAATGATATTTTGATATATATATATATAACTCCATATTTAGTCCATTCCCAAGGCTCTAATGGGAACAAACTGCTCTGATTCCATAATATAACACCCTAACTTTCAGCACCTCATGATCGTACTAAAATTTCAGGCGTTACTTACCTCTAAATCTTTTTATTATATACTATCTTTATTTAATATTGAGCCTTCGCGAATACGAACTGAAACTTTAATTAAGAAAACAAGAGGAGACTTTATATATATAAGATAAAAAGTTTCAGTTCGTATTCGCGAAGGCTCGATATTAAATAAGGATAGTATAAGATAAAAAGGTTTAGATGTAAGTGACGCCTGGACTTTTAGTACGATTATGAGGTGCTAAAAGTTAGGGTGTTATATTATGGTATTAGAGCTGCATACTCTGAGTGTCTGTCATGCAGTAGGACTTGTCCTAGTGACAAGAGTTTGAGTTTTAAATGTATGATTGTCTATTGATTAATGTTGTTAGTCGACCGTTGTATCTCTCATGGTATTAAGTCTGACCAACTTAATACTAATTATTTATGTAGATGGGAATACTAATAGATTATCATATACGAAATAAAAGTAATAGGTAACACGAATTACGAGATTTTGGAGACGTTAGAGGTTACTTTTGAGGGTTTACTTCATTTCGAGGTATGATCTTTGTTAGTGCCGCGTAACTCAATTCTCCATTTCCCTCTTTTTATCATTTGTATTGAAGTTTCTTGCTTGAGGTTTTTCTTTTGGAATATAATTTGACTATATTTCAACCATTCTTTATCGCTCTTGCATATCTCTGCTCGATTGTAATCCTAACTATTCACTTGATAAGTTTGAAATATATATTCATCATTGATATTGCTCATATTCCTCTTTATGAACCATGTATTCTTTTATTTGGCTTTGAACTTGGTTTCTTATAATAATGATTCTTAAGTTTTTGAAGACGTTAGATGTTCTTTTTTGATTAGTTTGCACCAAAACATGTACTCTTACCGTGCCACGTGATAGACGTACTGTTTATTCATTTATTTTTCATCTCTCCCGTCCCTTGTTTCAATTTTTTTCGAAACCAAATTTGATTATTTATCTTTATCATTATTTGTACACTTCTTCATAAATCCAACCCTTTGATCTGATTTTGAATTTGTTTTGACGCAACGCATAATTCTCAATATCTTCCTTTGTTTTGTATTTCTTTAATTATGCTTGAGCTTGTTTATGCCATGAGCAATTTCTGGATGTGACAAGCAATAGATCAGTTCTGCGGGATACGGTTATCACGAAAAACAGATTATTCTTTTCGTCAAGATGGCCTAAGGAAAATAGATCGCTTGCAAATGGATCCTTTCTGAACTTTTATCCTTAGCATTGCTTGTATTCTTCTTCAAGTATCTTGTACGTTTGATTTTGAATTTGCTTCGACTTATTCTATTACCTTTTCTTCTATTGTTCCTATCCAAGTTCCTTTTCTCAGATTTTTCCTTAGAATATAATTTAACTATCTTTTTGGCGGATTTCGTATTCTGTGCACTCCCGTTTGATTTAGATTCTACTCATCCTTTCGAATTCTTGTAACTATTATCCGTGATGTTCAACATTTTTCCTTCTGAATTTTGAATTTCTTTGTTCAAACTTGAGCTTATTCGTTAAAATTACAAGTTCTCGGATTCTAAGTTTAATTTGCATTAAACCTATCATACAATTTCTGCACCACACTACACTTTTTCAATCATTTTCACACGATATTATTTTCATGTTTGAAAACTGAACATGTCAAATCTTTTTGTTTTTCTTTGACATGTTTAAAAGGGAAGTTAGTATGAATCTTTTTTATCTTATATCAATTTTCGAATGCGAAAATTTTTGTAAGGTGAGTAAGATATAACAATCCGAATTTTTAAAAATTAAATAATGAGTTATTCATGATTTATTATTTTATTTAAAAAAAATTATTTTCCTAAAAGTAATTAAATTAAATTTATAATATTTTGAATTTATCATTATTACTATATTATCATTATTATATTATTACTTGGTTTCAACTAGCCGAAACCATTAAAGGAAAACAAAAAAAGAAAATTGAGTAACGTGGCTTTGAATGCATATATATGTATATATATAACTATGACACCCAATGAAAGCTTATCAACACAAATTCTTATCCATTACCATCATTACTAATCATGTTCACTTTTTCTTTATGCATCACCTTTGTTCCTTTAATTTCATCATCGAACTAAGCTTAAAGAAAATAAGAGAAAGGCCGTGACGGAGAGAGAAGGAGAAACTGTGAACCTCCAAGTTTCCGGCTTTATTTTTTTAAATTCGTAATTCTAATAAAAAATTTAATTCAATAAAAGTGTTCGTATTTTCTTCTTCTATACGTTGGCATCATTTTTGTTCGATAAAATTTGACGGTGGTATAAATTTCCTTCCCCTTGAGTTCGGCCAATTGGAGTTCTGGGAGGCATAGACGATTTCTAACATTTTCTTCTTCGACAACTCGGTTAGAAAACTTCTCTAGAGTTTCGAGTATTTTGATTTCGTACAGAGGTAAGATTTGGTAAATTTAATATGAATTAAATGTATTCTTGATATGTGATTGTTGGCTTAATGAATATTGCTTGAATTTGAGTGATCTTGTGCTTGAAATTATGTTGAATCTCGTTGATTTTGATGCTTTAAAGTTCTGCCATTATAGATCTGACAAGAACTGAACTATTTTGATATATTTGAGGGCTGTTGTTAAGCTTTAATATTGAGAAAATTGATGAGATTTGGTGGTTGAAAGATTAAATTAAAAGTTGTAAAAAATCGGTAACCGAAAAGTTCGAAAACAGATTAAAACACATAATATTTTGAAAGAAAAGGGCTAAGAATTTCGATTTTGGTATAAGAGGAAGATTAATATTTAAACTTTATTTTTGAAGGGTAACATTGTATTTGTATATAAAGATCGAGATACAATTTGTAATTATATAAGTTTTCGGTATTTTGGGTAATAAATAAAGTACAGGGGTAAAAATGAATATTTTATAAAAGTTCAGGGTTATTTTTATAAATACCGAGATAAGTGAAGTTTCAAATATAATTTTATAAAAATGTTGAGTTAAAAATAAAATATTTAAAAATTTGAGGTTTAAAACATAGATAACAAGAGTTTAAGAATAAAAATTTTACGAAGCAAAACCTGGGACTGATCACCCCGGGAGCCTGTCAGATCATAGCCATGACTAACGGCCGCGATAACACGACCAAGACGGTTCCAACCGTTACCAACATAAACGGCAAAACGGACACAAACAATAAGTCCACACCAGAAAAACAGTAACAAAACATAGGTGCTACTAAACAAACAGAATAAAGGCGATAATAAAAGGCCGACCAGGCGACCACTAAAAAGTAGCAAAGGTCTCAACAGTTATAACAAGTATCTTACAAAGCCACACAAAAACACAAAGTTACAAGAGCTCATTTTCGAGGCATATCAACAATCTTGCTGTCCTGGATTGTTTTGAAGACTCCAATAGCCGACGTATCGAATTCTGGGACCACGATCTTCACCTGGGCCTTGAGAGCCTCCTCGGTCATAAAGATCGCGTTCTTTCCCTGCTCCCTGACCGCCTTGTATTTCCTTTTCAACTCTTCCGCCTCGGCTCGCAATAAAAGAGAAAGATGAGAAAGAAAAGTAAAGAAAAAGGAACAAAAAGAAAAGGATGTATTAAGTAAAAAGGATCTCTGCTACAGAAGAGTAGAGAGCAGCGACTGAAAAGAATTTAATGAACGTCTGCCATAGTAGAGCGGATAGAAAAGAAGGTATTAATTAAAGATATCTCTGCCGCAGTAGAGTAGAGAGCAAAGATTAAAAAGAAATTGAGTGCTGTTTGAGCCTTAGTGCCAAGTGTGTAGTGGGGACGACGATACGTAACGCTCACTTGATACTATAGGGATGACTTAGTGGGGACGGCGATGCGTAATGCTCACTGGAGACCGAAAGGAAGATTCTCCCATGAGGACGGCGATGCGTAACGCTCAAGGAGGGGATGTTGGCTGAGATAGGGACGGCGATACGAAACGCTTATCTCAGGACCAGTGTCGGAAATTGAGTAACAAACCGACACATGAGCTCATGGCCTGTATAGGACTAGATATGCATCATACTTGTTTGCGCATATCTCTATGTTGTGAAACTCTGTGAACGTGTCAGTGTGTTTTTTGGTTAATTGACTTCTGAGTGAATTACTTATCATGCTTTGTTGAAATTTGTCTGTGTGGTGTGTTGCTGTTGATTAAGGAATAAAATTAAATGAACTTAACTTCTAACTCCGACCCTACTAAAAAATCTCCAGTTTTTACTCCCTACTTCCACCCCTTTCAGCTATAGGTGCGAAGGCTTAGTGTGGAGCTACAGGAGTATAGAAGTTTATTTTCACGAGTTGATTTATTTTTTCCTTGTCGTTTATTATTTTAGTTTTTAGAGGGGTAGGACTTGTAATTGAGATTCTTTGAATAAGTCTGTATATAAAGCTATGTGAATATATATATATATACTTTTGTGATTAAGTGATTTAAAATAAAGTCTCCTCCTGCTTTCTTAGTTAAAGTTTCGGTTCGTATTTGCAAAGGCTCGATATTAAATAAAGATAGTATAAGATAAAAAGGTTTAGAGGTAAGTGACACTTGGACTTTTACTACGATCATGAGGTGCTAAAAGTTATGGTGTTATATGAGACATCTAGCTAAATTTGTGAGGTGTCATCTCCTTTTCTCAATGTTAGTGAGAGAAGGACTTCTAACAGTTAACTAGAGGAAAGCATGGATTCTCTCAGGACCTTTCTAATGTCAAACCAAGTTGTGTACTCTTTTTGAGGAGTAGGGAGCGCTGTTCAGAGCTTGATCTACGGATTTGATGCTAAGGAGCTATCACGGAATAAATTCCAAACTATATAATCCAGTACGTTCCATGGGGAGAGGAGAGAGAGCGCCATAATTTTTGCTAACCACTGCATCGGCAACCAACATCTTAATTTATTTGCATCACAGCCACGTGAAACATCAAGAAAGTTGTTCAACATACTAGAGTGGTTAATAGGCATACCTACCTAGATAACATTTTGCTTACGCCGAAGTTAGGGACAATTATAATCCCAAAAACTTATTTTGGAACTATCACCAATCCTCCAAATATGGTATTATTGAATTTCCAACCAGAAGTACAAATACCTTATAATATCCTTACTAGCAAAATGTCTCGTTTCCGACTGTACCACTCTGATAATGAAGACATTGCGATGACTTTTATATACTTAATAATAAAATAGGAGTCTTTTAACTCGAAAACCGTATCGCTGTTTTCTTTGAAAAAAAATACTTTGTTTTTACAAACATTCATTTATAAAAATCACAATGCTTCACATGTACACATATAGATATACAAATATCCTTTACACAAATAACTTACAAATATAATATACATACACATTATTACAACTCCTATCCCTCTTACAAAATATATTAATAATAAAGGTGAGGGAAAAAATATAACTAATATATCAAAACAAAAACAGCACAACTAAGAACTCAGCAAAAACTTCATAAGCTTCCCCGTCCGTCTTGAAAGAGAAGTTTGTAGGAGGTGAGAACATCATCCTCGCAGGTTCTTAGTAGAGAGTTTAACGATTGTCATAAGAGGATACGTATAAAAAGGAGAATGAATTTTAAAAGCAATGATCATCGTTCGTCTTATGAATCTTTTCTCAAAGACCAATTTATTATCCAAAACCCAAATTCATATTTTAAATTTATAGAATCCAATCAAACATAAATATCTAAAGGGTTTCACCACATACCAACGAACCATTCTAACCAGACTTAACGATAATTCAACTAATTATGACCTCCGACCCAACACATAAGCAAACCACAGCCTCTGACCCAACACATAATCAAACCACGGCCTCTAGCCTAACATATAAGCAAATCATGGCCTCTAATCTAACATATAATCAAATCATGCCACCACACTCCACCATAACCCAAACCAACAAATCACAAGCACAAGAAATCAAATAGATAATCAAACAATTACACAGAGATCAATTATAACAAGTAGTACAATTAGCAGTTAACAGAATATCAATTAGGCAAACCAAAATAATTATGCAAACCCAAGCAATTTCAAACAAATGCAGTATGATGCATGTCTATTCCTAAACAGCAAGGTTGCGAGGACCGAACCGGTCATTGAGCCGGTCAAGTTACTGGTTCAATGGTTTAATGGTCCAACCGTGGTTGAACCGTAGTCAAACCGGTTTCGTTAAATATAAAATAAAATTATTAAAAGTATAATATAAATCTTTTAAAATTTAAATTCAATCATTCATATAATAATAAAATTTAAAATTTCATAACCTACCCACTAACTAAACTATATCTCATCTCATCATTAAAATTCTAGATTCAAATTCAAAAATCACAATTTATAACTAAAAGAAATCATGGCATAAATACTATATCCATATTCAATCAACAATCACCAACAATCAATAATAATATCAATAATTACTTAATTAGACAAAACTCACTCCATTAATGTCAAATTACTAATTAGAAATAGCTATGAACCAATCTCAGCAGCAACATTTTTTCAAGATGTGCAAAACAAACTATCCCCTGTCCCCTTAAAACCTAACTTCATGTTTCAGCCATTACCACAATTACAGTAAAATAAAACCTCAGCCATTACAGCAATTACAGCAAAATTTAGAATTACAGCAATTCAAAATCCAAAATTATATCAATTCTATTCAGCATTATAAAATTATACTAAAATTCAATTCAGCATTCAAAATCCAGGATATGAAATTATATCAAAATTAGGAGGATTATTAGAAGAATACATTACAGAACATAGAATTCCACAATGTGATCACTAGTTTTCAGCCATTAACAGAAAGTAAATTCAAAAGAAAAATTCAAGTTCCTTCATAAACCAAAGAACGAAACAGAAAATAATGTTAGAATTACTTTCAATAGCAAGGGTATGTGCCAAATATTCGGCACATCATGGAGACAGAAGTAATGTTCTAAAAAACGGTTTCAAAATTCTATTCAACATTCAGTATTACAGCAATTCTGTAGCAGAATAAACAGAATAAAAAAATTAATTGAAAAACTAAAGAACTCTGCAGCAACTCCAGCAAGCCAGTGATTCATATCATTAATAGAATAAAAAATATTAATTGAAAAACTGAAGAACTCTGCAGCAACTCCAGCAAGCCAGCAATTCATATCATTATGAGTTTATCAAAAAAATTAATTAAAACACTAAGAAACTCACTGAGGCAGAGAAAGCAACGACGGCCTAAAGTGGCATAGAGATGCCCAGCAGGACAGAGGCGGCCGACGACAGAAGCTATGCCCCGACCTTCCAACGACGAGGGTGACAGAAGCTTCAAACGGACTAGCCGACGACGACAATGGAGACAGAAGCTTCGAGTGGTGATGGTGGCAATGACTGGTGGCTACTGTCGGTGCCGATAGTGGTAAGGACGGTGGAGTGGAGAAGGCATTGGATGGGTTATGGGCCTTTTGAATGTTTTTTTTTAAGCGTTAAAAAATGACGCCGTTTTCTATAAGGATGGCAAAACCGAACTTTTGAAAAACCTGTCCGGTTCGTCCGGTTCACCGGTTAACCACCGGTTTGACCGATTTTTTATCAGTTTTTTGCATAACGGCTTTAGGAATCAACCGGACCAGCCAGATGACCGGTTTTCGGTTAATCTGGTTGAACCGGCCAGTCCGGTCCGGTCCAATTTTTAGAACATTGCTAAATAGGCCATGAGCTCACGTGTCGGTTGGTTGTCCGCACCCGACAACACTCCTGAGATGGGCGTTATATATCGCCGTCCCTATATCAGAAAACATCCCCTCCATGAGCATTACATATCGCCGTCCTTATGGGGGATCATTCATCCGGTCTCCAGTGAGCGTTACGTATCGTCGTCCTCATGGAGCCGAACTCATAGTCTCGCTTGGGTGTTATGTATCGCCATCCCCACTGAGCTGTACTCTTAGTCTCAAGTAGGCGTTACGTATTGCCGTCCCCACTTATCAAATTCGTTTCCTCCATGAGCGTTACATATCGCCGTCCTCATGGGAATCCCTCCTTTAGGTCTCAAGTGGACGTTACGTATCGCCATCCTTGCTGAGCCTCACATACATTATCTCAAGTAAGCGTTACATATCACCGTTATCAAGAGATTGTGTTCAAGATTATATCTCATTTCAATCATATTCAGAATCACAATTCTTAATAATCATATTTCAATCAAACAGAATCTTAATCATAGCCAAATTCGACTTCAGAACCATAATTCTTCGCAATTCACAAATCAATTTCCCAAATTAACAAAATCATGAAGAGTCCGGTTTTCCTTAACTAAGTTATTAAACTAAATTCAATAATTCATTCCTTCAAATCCATTTCAAATTCCCAAGAACATAACTTTTAAATTAGATTTAATTAAATAAAACTCACTTTCAAATTCATTATCAAGTTTAAGAACTTTCCAAAATGACTCAAAAATAATTTTCTTTTACTAATCTACTCAAATACTTTAATTTCACTAAAACTTCTCAAAACCAACCTCAACGCCTTTTTCAAACTCCATAACCCTTCCTCAAAGAGTCAAAAAAATCAATTATATTAAACTACCTATTTTCATTATTTTATTTTTTGCTTAGAGCTCCCCCAAAACACAATTCTTTTCATAATTAACCAAACCAAAAATAAGTTTTCTCCCAAAGAGACTCAGAAGTCATTTATTCAATTTCACTAAAATATTTATAAAAATTTCGACAACACCTCTTCTAAAACTTGGACTTTGCCACCTTCTTCGGGTCCCAACCAAACTATTTCTCAAACTCTGCTCAACCATTTCCAAAATCAAACAAATTTCGAATCTCAAATCAATTCCAAATATCAAGCCAATTCCAACATCAAGTCATTTCCAAATCTCAAATCATTTTCAATATCAAATCATTTTCAATACCAAATTATTTCCAAATCTCAAATTATTTCCAAATATCAAATCATTTTCAATCCAACGCCTAAATCGAAGAAATCATCATAAGTAAAATTGCATCAAGCATTCAGTCTCAATAATCAGAAACAACTACCATCTAACCATTATCATAGCAAATTCAAACCAAGCACAAAACCCAACTAAACAATTTCAATCGATTAATAAACCAACTAGGCAAGCAATTATATTCATTCAAAGCAACTAAGTTCAATTCATAAGACTTATGAAATCATCAAAATACATTTTTCGCATTAATATCGACTAATAACAATTCTTGAAAGTAAAAAAAGAGTTTAAGAAAAAGCCCCTACCTCGAATAGTCGAAACCCAAAAGCTATAAAATGTGCAAACCCCCATTTCTTTCCCGGGCCATAGCAGCAGCCGCCGCAACCACAGCTGTCTTATACTTCCACAGCAACAGCAGCAGCTTCAATCGTAACATGCAATAACCGCAACTCGACCCTACATTACCAAAATCTCAGAATCTCTAACCAAACATAACAGAATACTGATTTCAAGGGTTCTAGAACGAAATACACTTACTATAACAAAAAGGGAAAACATGGAAATAGGGCAGCAGTAGCTCCGATGATCCTCACCGGCAAGGATTGAACCAGCGGAAGCTAGGCAGAGTTAGGGCAACTGACAGTGGCTCCCGACGGTGGTGTCTTCCAGCGATGTCAGCTCATCGCGGCTCCACGACGGCTCTGGTAGAAACGAGGAACGGCGACGACAGCTTGGCGGCAAGGTGCAACGGCAATGCTGGCTCGTGGCAGCATCACAGTGACTACCCACTACCGCCGCGTTCTCTCTCTTTGCGGGTTCCTCGACGGCAGCGTCCCCTAGCAGTGGTGACGGCGAGATTCGTGACGAAGCCGACAGCAACAACGCGCAATGATGGCATCTCCTTCTCCTCCTGCCTCGCAAGCTCTTTCTCTCTCTCTCTCTCTCTCTCTCTCTCCCCTATTTGTTAGCGATGGCAGCGTGTAATATGGAGACAACGACGACGACAATGGCGGCGGTGGCATCCCTCCTCGCCGGTGCCATCTCCCTTTCCTCACTCTTCTTCTCCCTCGGTTTCTCCCTTCTCTCCGGGCTCCCTCTTCTCTCTTTGCCTTTCTTTCTTCTTTTCTTTTCCGTTGGGTGTGTGTGTTGTGTGTGGGTGGGGTGGCGGCTAGATTAGAGGAAGGTGAGAGTGTGGGTGTGGGTGTGTTAGGAAAGTTAGGATTAGAGTTTAGGTATTTTTAATAAAATAGGGGTAATGTAGCAATTGAAAAACTAATTTGAGTAAAAGACATATCGGTTCCTGACCTTTTTAAAATTGGACATTTTCGTCCCTTAAGATTTGAAAATACTTTTAACCTCTTCACCTTGTAAAATCTGGGACAATTGAACCGGAGAAGGATGATGGGGCTGGGGGGACTGTGACCTGTCCGTTTAGGTTGCTGAGCTGGATGGGATACTAAAATTCGTAGGACAGATCGATCCTTCACACACAAAACGACGTCGTCCCCTTCCCTTACCCCTATTTGATCGATAACCTTGGAGGAAGACATGGGTGTTGATGCTGCGATCGTCCATGATGAGTGAAGGGAGCTCTTCATGCACAAGACGAGGAGGGGGATCTTCGTGCGCTGTGCCAGGAGGATGTTCGCGAGTTGCGATTGTGCCCAAGTGCTACTGTGGCATCAATGCCATTATGTACAAGTCAAGAACGACTAGTAACCCTAATAGAGTGTTTCTTGGGTGTCCATTATTCAAGGTAAGTGAGCGATTTTTACAATAGTTGGGTTATAATGTGCTGGGTATTGATGGGTGATTCACTGAAATTTTGTTCCAGGCTAAAGAACCGTATTGCCGGTACTTTGTATGGCTGGATGAACATTTGAAAAAAATTAGGGCCGTGGAGCCTGAAGCCTTGGGTGCGGTGGATGAAACTGAGGGAGTAGCCATTGAAGAACAGCTGCTTGAAAATCAGGATATTGAGAAAAAAATAGAAGAGTTGGAGAGGAAGCTGTTGTCTATTGAAAGCAAAAAAAAAATTGAGTTTGTGGCATATAACTGTGATTGGTGTAGTAGTAGTTGTTGTTGCTGTATGTATGTTGAAGGGGGTATGATTGATGTACATGGAATTGGTTGTAATGGAACTTGCCATAGCTGGCTTTTGAATGAAAAGTGTATTAGTGGATTGAATCCATTTTTGTTTTGTATTTAGAACATCTAAACATTATTCCAAGCATTATACAAGATAGCAATTCTGGATAGATTTTAACCAAAACGTTAGAATGACAATGTATCTGATTTAATCCAAAACATTGCCAGCATGAGTTAACTCCAAAATATGAAAATGTCTGGTTGGCATGTAAACAAGTTTGCCAAGATTACTCTTCTTAAAAGCATTGTCTAATGTCATGCTAATAACTAGCCAAAAAAAAAAAAAAAAACACAGAAATCATGCTGCTTTGTTCACTTCCTCTAAGGCTTGAGAATTCTCTTTGTGGCACTGGTTGCTACTTTCAAGGTCTCCTTCGAGAGTCCCCTACTGGTGTATCTGCTTTGAGTTTGTTGTGTGTGTGGTGTTAGATTTGGTGGTGGATTTGCACTTATTGGGGTCGGACAATTGGTTGCTTGGGTCTGAAAGTAGGTGCAACAGCATTGGAGACTGGTTGGTCCATTCTTGGCAGCTGGAATGGAGGAACTGGTGCAGGAACTGGTGCAGACCCAGATGCCTCCCTAGCACTAGGTTCAGTCAATTTTTCACTCTGTGATTGATTTTGATCCTATGTAACAAAGAGACAGCAATGTAACCAAATAGGGTAATTAGTGCTTAACCTAACCAAATTTTTATAAGTGACTCTCTAATAAGAAGTATAAAATGGTCCTAAAGTATTTTTTGTGCTGGCTTACCTCGGGTTGAGGGGCTGATTGTGAAAGGGGAAGCAGCACCAGAGCTTGTGAGTTGTCAACTGTCTTCTTGGGTTTTTTCTTCTTTGGTTTCCAGTTGGGGTTGCTTGGAGCTCCTTTACAAGTTTTATAGTTGTGTCCTTTCTCGTTGCACTTGCTACATGTAACCTGGAAGCTTCTTTTCAGCTTGTCTCCCTGAATATGAGCCTCAGCAGGGTCCTTGTTGCGGTTGTGCACCTTTGGCCTCCCAATAGGCCGTTTGATAGGTGGCGGGGCAGGCCTCAGCTGCTCAGTTGTAGTTCAGAATTCTTCACTAGGAACGGGCTTGATGCAATATGCATATGTCTTGTGAATGGACTCCATACACAACCATGGATGCACATAATCCTCAACCTGGTCATGCCTCTTTCTGATAGCAGCAATAGCATGTATGCACAGCATGCCTGCATAATCAGTAAAACTTACATGTAAACCAGCATAACTTTACATAAGACGAGCACATATTAGTTGGGGTTAAACTATTTACCATTCAATTGCCATGTGTTGCATGAACAGGTGTGTTTGACTAGATCCACATCCACTTTCGTCTTCTTTCTGGTTACCTCAAACCTTTTTCTTTCATTGTCCCGCACCCAATCAGCTATCTACCTACTGCTTGGTTTTATCTTCATCTGCAACCTTTTCTCCTGAACTGGTGCTAGCTTACCACTATGGTGTTCTAACAATCTAATGTGCTTGGTCATCCTCCTCATTAAGTAGCACCTAATCTCCTCACACATTGTCAACACAGGTTTAACTCTGTATTTTACTACCTTTGCATTGAACACTTCGCACATATTATTAGTCAGGTTATCCACCTTGGGTCCATGACTAAAATAGGCTTTAACCCAAGTGGTAGGTTCAAATTTCATCAAATATTCCCATGCCGCATTGTTAACCCCCTTCAGCCTATCCATTTTCTCCTTGAATTCTGGTTCAGTTGTACACCTAGCACACTCCCACACAATGTCTCTAATGTGCATGTCTTTGAACCGATTAATAAAGTTTTCCATATATGCATGACACAGTTTCTATGATGTGCCCTTGGCATTACCTCTTTTAATGCTGGTAGCAAGCCCTATTCAAATATATTTCAATAAACAAATAAACACCAACAACTAAATAGCATTATAGCCTACCCTAACAAACCCTACAACTAAACACATTATAGCCTACCCAAACAACCCCAACAACTAAACAGGGTATATGCTAATTCAATAAACACCAACAAATAAACAGATTAAAGGCTAAATCAATAAACACCAACAACTAAGCATATTATAGGCTATTTCAATAAATACCAACAACTAAACACATAAAGAAAAGTAAGAGTCTTACCTTTTGCTGGTCGGACATAAAGTTCCAACCGAATTGGGAGGCATCACCCAGATCTTCCTGAAGTAATGTCAGGAACCATTTCTATGACTCTTTGGTCTCAAATCTTGCAACAGCAAATGCCACAACATAGAACTGGTTATTGGCATCCTGGGCCACTGCTGACAGTAACTGGCCTCCATGGTATGTCTTTAGAAAGGCTCCGTCTAGATGGATGAAAGGCCTACATCCACTCTTGAAGCCTTGCTTACAGCCCTCGAAGCAGATATATATCTTGTCAAAGACAGGGAGGGACTGAGGGATAGGCTTCACATCAATTCTTGCTATCGACCTCTTTGAAGCCATCAATGGTTGCAAACTTGGTACCCACCTCAAATCTCCCCTCTCCAAACCCATACTCTTCATTAAAGACTGGAAATTCATGCTTGTCTCCCTCATCCTCTGAGGATACTGGTGTGTGAAGGTCCTTAGATGCATACTCATAAACCGGGTCATCATCATCTGAATCCTCCTCAGTCACATAGAGCCCTATTGGAGGCCTGTCATTGGGCTGCACAGATGGGACATCTTCTTCAGCATGCACAGCAGCACCAGTTCTTTGGGGGTTGACATTAGGCACACTTCCTTTGGGCTTGGCTGTAGGCCTGTTTCTTTTGGGCTTCGCACTAGGCCCAGTTCCTTTGGGCTTGGCAGCTGGCCTGGTACCTTTGCCATCAGGCACACCTGCAGTCTTTCTCCCAGCACCTCTCTTGTTCCCACTTGACTCTGCGACTAGCCCTTCCTTGACAGTGACCCTTCTTTTTGGCAGCACTTTCTCCTTTCCTTCCAGAGTTCTTTTCTTCATAACATCATTCTCCTCATCACAGCTAGAAGAGTTATCATTAGAACTAGTTCCAGTGCCATTCGGAGGAGGTTTATACAGCTCGTCCTCCCCACTACCATTCCCATCCCCTGCTGTTGATGGTGATGAGTGAAGCTCCTGCATCATCAAATTCTTCCGGCCCCTGTTCGGCAGCAGCATCTTCTTCCACAATCTGTGGCTCATCAACAGGGTGATCGAAGTAAATGTAGAACTCGTTGCTAGTTGAATTCCTCAGCTTGTTCTCTCGCATTTTATTGATTCTTGCATCCCCTCTCAAAATGTGCAGTCCAGACTCAAGATCATTGCTGGTTAGGTCATACCAATACACTGTCCTGTATGTTGCATAGCCTAGACCCTTGAATAGTGTAACCAAATCCCCAAAATTCACAAAGTCCAAATCCATCTCTGGAAATTTCTCAACTTTCCCACCAATATACTCAAGAGTGCCACTGGGTCCTCTACCAAAATGACCTCCATGGTGAAAAACAGGTACAACATATATATCAACCATCTGCATTATGCACAGATATAGCAATCACACATTAAGCCCTAGATCAAGTGCCTGAGAAATTTAAATCAGTTAAATCCCTATAGAATTTTTTCCAGTCTCATCCCCAAAACAGAGCATGCGATCATGACTAACCCCAACCCCATGCATTATATTCTACCAAATAGTTAAACAAGAACGAACAGTATATTCCACTAATACTCTTACCTCTGTAGCAGACGGCAGCTTCTTGCCAGATGAAGCCTGTCAAACCCTTCGCCACCCGCAACGTCCACTGAGCACACAACACCTTCTCAACGAGTTGAAGACGTTCTTTTTTGGAGGGAGAAAGAAACTGTTTGTCTTCTGGTAGGGTTTTCAGTAATTACAAGTGTGGCTTCTGGGTGTTATGGGAATAACATTATCTAAATAGGGGTAAGGAAAGGGGACGACGTCGTTTTGTGTGTAAGGGATCGATCTGTCCTACGAATTTTAGTATCCCATCCAGCTCAGCAACCTAAACGGACATGTCACACTCCCCCCAGCCACATCAGCCTTCTCCGGTGACGTTTTCCAACCCAAATCAACGGAGGGGTTCAATTGTCCCAGATTTTACAAGGTGAGGGGGTTAAAAGTATTTTCAAATCTTAAGGGACGAAAATGTCCAATTTTAAAAAGGTCAGGGACCGATATGTCTTTTACAGAAATTCGGGGTCTTACATACCTTTCCACAGGTTATAGTTATTTCTTTTAAACTCTACAATCAAAATATCATCATCTCCATTGTCATACTTCAACTGAAGAACTCTAGCCTATAAAGAATCTTACTTCACAATAAAACCCCACCCTATCTTCATCATGAATGAATAGATTCATTTTACTTGCATGACGAATCTCCAAACAACCCGTTTTTTTGGGTTTGTAGACTTTATCCCAATTCATCATGTGGCCTGGGTCTTTTTGGATTAGCCAATGTCTCTCCAAAAAATCCTGCATTTATGATAATATTATAAGTATGTGCAGTTAATAAAGTAGATTGCATAGTATAAGAGAGAATAAAAGAAAGAACGAATTTTACCATAGTGATTCTTCCCACTAGGGAGAGGGTAAGAGCTTTCCAAGAGTTGAGTTTGGAGTTGAGCTTATTGATGATGTCATTCAAAGTACGCTTGGACATTGTCGCTGTGGACCATGGTTTTTGGAAGCCTATTCACATCAATAAAGATGGTCTTAATATCTCTCGTTTATGTTTTGCCGATAATATGATCCTCTTTGCTGAGGCTAACACCCTTGACCTAGCGGATGTTATAAATAAATGTCTAAATATTTTTTGTGAGGGCTTGGGCCAAAAAGTTAGTTATGATAAAACTCGGGTTTTCTTCTCTAGAAATGTGGGTAATCATATCATAACTAGCATCAACAAAGCCCTCCACTTTGCTCGATATAAAGGACAAAGATATATGAGAAAATGGAATCTCCTTAGCGAATTCCTCTGGAAGGAGTAAATTCGTCAATTTTTTCACCGTTCCAATTAATAGTGTGAGTAGGAAGACTGATATCGATAAGAGTTTCTTCAACAAAACTCAACTTAAGACTATCACAAGTCTTTTCCAAGTCAATCTTGATAGTCATCTAACCCTTGGTTCTTTTTTTATTCCTTGTAGAGTGGATAACTTCCTGAGTTATAATGATGTTATTTGAATTGTGTCTTCCTAGAATGAAACTCCATTGACTAGGTCTAACCAACCTCTTCATAAGTTTCCTTAGGCAATTGTTGGTGAAGATTTTAGTCACCATCTTATAAGCAACATTACAAAGACTTATCCAAAGCCTGCAAACTTTTCACCTTTCACCCGTGTTGATAGCATTGGTCTCGAAAGGCCCTCGCTCTAAAAGGGAAGCTATCCTATCCTGCTTTGATCTGGAATGGAACCGGAGAATATGAAATGGGCTCTCGACCCCGGTCCAACCGGTACCTCCTCCCGACATGAAGGAATGCCCGATAATCCTTCGGGGGCTGGTATGTCCTTTCAGAAGTCTCATTTTCTTGAAGTTGGTAACCATATCTACCTTGGGGTTAATAGTAATAAGAGCCTCATTAATTTTCAACTTTCTCAAGGTTTTGAAAAATTAGTTGCACAAGATAACAGAGATCTACTCCCACTTTCTTCCATTGAGATTGATAGAAAATTGGTTGCATACCATTTCTATCCCTTGTAAGGGTGTTCATGGATTGGATTTGATCCACAGATCCACGGTATATATTCGTATCTAATATGCAAATTATCAGATTGAATATGATTCGATCTGCAGTCAAATAGGATTGGATGGTAGATTTTATAACTGTGTCCGTAGATTTGCAAAATAAATAAAAAAATATAAACAAATAAAATATATATACCTCTTTTAAGTTTAACACTCGAAAAACCCTAACCCCCTCCTCCTTTGGCTGGTGGATGCACCTTCACCCTCACTCACCTTACTTACTCTTTAATCTCTTATCGTAGTCCTCTACGCTGCTGTGCTGAAGGCTGACAGCTCACCTCACCTCACTTCTCCTTTGCGTTAGTTCTCCTCTGCGACGGTACTGCACTTTTGCTTTCCTCATCCTCAGCCCATCGCCTCTTATGGTTCATCGCACTCGTCACTCGCCTATCATTTCGCCGCTCACCACCTATCGTCTCCCCACTTGCCTTTGTTTGTTGTCATCGTTATGATTTTGATCGTTGTTTTACTTCTGCAGTTTTGCTTTACTTCTGTAGTTTTGTTTCTGCTTAACTGCTTTACCTTTGCAGTTTTCTTATGCTTTCTTTGAATTCTGGTTCCTTTAAGTTCTGCTTAGATATGAATAAATTTTTTGTGTTCTGGTAATTTCTTTAGTTATACTTTTCTTGTATTAATTTGTTTTTTCAAAAAATGAGATATATTAGAAAATTATAGTTTTTCTCTACTGTGGTTTAAATTTGCTGCTACTATTAGGTATTAAATTCTTAGTCCTTTTTTATTGTGCTTTAAAATCTGGTTTTGGTTTTACTTTTTGTATGGAATTGATTAATTTTTCTTTCTGATCCGATCTGCAGTCAAATAGGATTGGATGGTAGATTTTATAACTGTGTCCGTAGATTTGCAAAATAAATAAAAAAATATAAACAAATAAAAATATATATACCTCTTTTAAGTTTAACACTCGAAAAACCCTAACCCCCTCCTCCTTTGGCTGGTGGATGCACCTTCACCCTTACTCACCTTACTTACTCTTTAATCTCTTATCGTAGTCCTCTACGCCGCTGTGCTGGAGGCTGACAGCTCACCTCACCTCGCTTCTCCTTTGCGTTAGTTCTCCTCTGCGACGGTACTGCACTTTTGCTTTCCTCTTCCTCGGCCCATCGCCTCTTATGGTTCATCGCACTCGTCACTCGCCTATCATTTCGCCGCTCACCACCTATCGTCTCCCCACTTGTCTTTGTTTGTTGTCATCATTATGATTCTGATTGTTGTTTTACTTCTGCAGCTTTGCTTTACTTCTGTAGTTTTGTTTCTGTTTAATTACTTTACCTTTACAGTTTTCTTATGCTTCTTTTGAATTCTGGTTCTTTTAAGTTCTGCTTAGATATGAATAAATTTTTTGTGTTCTGGTAATTTCTTTAATTATACCTTTCTTGTATTAATTTGTTTTTTCAAAAAATGAGATATATTAGAAAATTATAGTTTTTCTCTACTGTGGTTTAAATTTGCTGCTACTATTAAGTATTAAATTCTTGGTCCTTTTTTATTGTGCTTTAAAATCTGGTTTTGATTTTATTTTTTGTATAGAATTGATTAATTTTTCTTTCAAATTCAGGCTGGTTGCTCTAATATCGTATTTTTATTTATTTTTAAGTTAGATATCAATATATTTCGATTTATTTTTACTTATTTTTTAGTTTTTTATTTCCAAAACTAAAAAATATGAATATAAAATTCGATCTAATATGATGATTTTAATGTGAATCGAATCAAAATATTTTGATTCGTAAGCATTCCTTCTCCATAAAGCTTACGCGTGCTCGGTTGAAAATAGCTTCTTTAATTTCTACGAGAGTGACATTCTTGCCAAAATGGAATTTAAATCATCTTCACCAAAGGGTTGGAATAGCATTACTCAGCACATGCGGACAATTAGGATTAGCATAATAAAGAATTTGGATTCTCTAAAGTTTGAATTTCACTTTAGAGAATAAAGTGTAATCTCTTATCATTTATTTTATAGGTGAGATCAAAAATAAATATAAAAGAGAAACCATTCAAAAATAGAAAATTACACTTTACTCTTTAAAGTACAAATTTAAAATTTAGAAGATCCAAATTCTACAATAAAGACCAATAAAAAAAAAGTGTAAGCTTAGTATATAATTGACAATTATTATTATTATTAGGATGTATTTAATTTGTGTCTTGAAGGCACATGTTAAAATGATAAATTAAGATTTTTTTTTAAAATATAAGAAATTATTATTATTATTATTATTATTATTATTATAACTAAATATAATTTTAATTCTTATAATTTAATCTAAAAATTAAAATCATCTCTAAGGTTCAATTTAATTTTAAAATTATTTTTTAAACCAAAATATTCTTTTCCAATTTTCAAAAGGAAAAATATAGATAAACAATAAAAATATTAAACAATATGAACAATTGATATATCGGATGTTCAATTCATTAGGTGTATGGATGATTATTCTAATATTAAGATTTAAGTGAGTAATTTAGATATATAATGTGTTTTACTTAAATTAGATCAATTTTATAACCTATTATTCATGTTATTTAAAAAAAAATCATTAATTGCCTAACATAAACCTTTTCAAAATTTCCCCGATTTCTCTTCTTTTTCTACTTCTTCTTCCTTACCCACCACCACCCTTTTCCAACAACCCTTCCCACCATCTTTACTCCACCTCAACGGATATACTGCCGCCACCACCATACTTTCATTAGCATCAACACCGACATTTGGTGAAACTCGATGGCTTTAATAGACAGCGAACGATGGTTTGCAGAGGGTGAAGGTGAAACTCGACGGCTGCTTTCTTCTGCGGTGAGCTCGCTCCGACAGCAGTGACGGTGGTAGTGATAGAACATGGATTAAGCACGGTAGCGAGCATCTCTTTTCTCTATCTCTCCGTTTGTGTCTTTCCTCTCCCTTTCTTCCTCTCTTTCAGTCAGACCAGAAACGACGAGGATGTTCTCCCACTCCAACGTCGTTGCCGCCTTCCTCTTCCCTTGTATCTCTCCCTTCGATTCCGGCATCACTATTTTCTCTTTTTCTCTTTCTCTCCACCACGAGAACAATGGAGGGAGCGACAGGGAGGCAGCGGTGCTAGGCAGTTTTGGATGTCGCCATCTTCTCTTTGTCTACTTTTTTTTCTTTCTCTTCCTTCTTTCACCTATGCTTCTCTCTGTATCTCTTCTCTTTTTCTTTTTAATTTTATAATTATTTTTTAGAGGTAATTTAGTCTTAAAAATTTACGATTTATGAAAAAATAATAATTTTAAAATACAATTCAACGTTAGACATAATTTTAAATAAAAAAACTTTAAAGATGATTTTTATTTTCGGCCAA
>NC_029792.2:23003844-23015593 GCF_000816755.2 Arachis ipaensis
TTAATTAGCCTTAATTAGTTGACGTTTCCATATCTAATGTTTCTTTTTATCATTTTCTTGCCTTATTTATTTACTGGTTTTCTAATAAGAAAAGTGTTTTAATGCACCTTCTATGTTTTATTTTGGTAATTAGATTAGCAAACTATACATTTATAATTAATAATAATTTGCTTCCGGCAGTTAGACTCGCAACAAATTAAAATCTTTTTTTTAGTTAAGCACATTTTCAAAATGTATTATTATAATTTTTTTTAACGGCAATAACCACCAAACTTATAAATCAACTTCATGTAAGGTGTCTAACAGAAATTAGTAACATATGGTTTAGTTCAACGATATCTTTTCAAAATGATAAATTTAAAATATAACAAGACTGTTATTGCAAACTAGCAAGATAATAAAGTAGAGAACCTACTTAATCTATATTTAGAATGCACAGCAACCTATTTGGATGAAAGATTATTTTGCCACACTACTCCTAACCATCACGGTTTAAGATTCATTTTATATAAAATCTCAAAGTCGTGTTCAAAATTGTATCACATTCATCAAGTTTCATTGTAGAAAGATTTTCAGCATAAAACAAAACAAAACAAAATACTTATCCAATATGGCTTGGTATTTGTTCATCACTATTGATATTCAAACTATCTTGATTGCTATTGGCATAGTCACAATGATCTTCTTCATCTTTTACCAAATCTTATATGGATTGTTCTTTTGGTACTTGGAATTAAGCCCAGAGGAATTGCGTGATATCGAAGAAGCGATCCATCAATCATATGGAGATACACCTAATCACCATATTATCCTCTTGGAAGCTCTTATCCAGAGAGATATACAAAATTCGTCGGTCGTGGTGGACGACAAGGAACGAGGACAGAAACTTAGAGCCTCAAATAAACTGCCACCATTGGTGAGCTATGGCATGCACGACACAACGAAAAGTCGTTGCGATGAATGTGCCATTTGCTTGGAAGATTTTGAAGATGGACAATGTTGTCAAGTGTTTCCTGTGTGCAAGCACATGTATCATTCAAATTGTATAGACAATTGGTTACAAAAGAATGTGACATGCCCAATATGTCGTAGTTGCATTGTGTAATGTGTGTAAATGATTAGGATAGTTCATAGTTGTAAATAATTAATTGTACATAAAAATTACAATGTATATAGATAATTATTATTAGTTAGTAGTACTATATGTATATCTTTGTAGAAACAATGGCGTCTTTTTTTTTTTTTATTATTTCCATTCAAATTAAATCTCTCTATAATCACGACAACTTTCTTTCCCTTTGGTTAAGAATTAAGGCGAAAATGGTATGTAATAAAGTAAATTTTTCTCTGCATAAAAGAATGAAGAAATGTAACATCATCTTATGTGTGTGTGTATACTAACATAATGATTCATGTGTGTTTGTGATTTTTGTCAATGTTTGTACAAATTTTGGCTAAAACGCCATATTTAACCCAGCGAGTGCTCTGTTATTATTGCTTCTGCCGCTGCTATTTACAATGACGACCATCGCCACCATCGAAATATAATTAATAAGCATCATTATTATTAATATTATTTTTTGTTATGTTTATTTACCAATTACTATCTCTATCATTATTGTTATTGTTATGTTTGTTTTGTTGTTATTATTATTATTATCATCATCTTTATCGTACGAAGTTGGTAAACTATTTTTTCCTTTCAACAGACGTGAAAAAAAGTTAGGTAGTCTCTCATAAATCTACAATTTGGTCTATATGTTAATAGTCCTAGAATTAGACCTTTTTGTTAAAAGTCTAAATTTATTCATAGAGGAGACCCATCTCATAAGTTAGTTACATTAGCAGTTTATTAAGATATTGATGAATATATTTAAAGGTTTTATTGACCTAGAAAGGAGTTGAATCTAAATTTTTTTTTTCAATTTAATGCACAAAAACAACTTTGAAAAAAATTGTTATTGTAACTGAAAAATGAAAAATTCAGGAGAATTTTCATTTTGCGTGCCTCATAATAACAATATGCAAAGAAAAAAAAAAAGAAAGAGAAGCTTGCGAACTTTTTCTTTTTAATATTGTATTATTAGAGGTGAAATCCTTCATCATGAATTAAACTGTGTGTTGAACACAACTATGGCCATTTACAAAACGTCAATGACGTTTTGTGTTTCTTCAATTAAAATAATATTTTTCTAACAAAACGTCAGTAATGTTTTGTGTTTTAATAATTAAAATAATATTTTTTATTACAAAACGTTAGTGACGTTTTGTTCTTTGATGATTAAAAAAAAAATTTTATTGCAAAACGTCAGTGACGTTTTGTACTACTACCACAACCCTGTAGAACACCAAAATCATCAAATATTTTTGCATTTCACATTAAAATTATCCATATATAAAAATTTTAGCCGAAGCTTGCACCACTATATATTCTAGTTTAATTATTTAGTGTACTATGATTTATATTTAGTCTCCACGGCAGAAAAAGTGGATAGAGAAATTACAAATACTAATTTCAAATTATTATAACCTAATTTATTTAGGAGAGTTAATGGTAAAATTAGTCCCTTAAAGATAGGTCATTTTCTAAATTCGTCCCTAAAAAATTTTACCAATTAAATTAGTCATTTAAATATTACAAATTAATCATTTTTATCTTTTTATCACTCAATTAATAATTTTTGTCAATGATTTATGATATAAAATATTATCTGATAGCATACATAACACTTATAATGTCTAATTGAATGTTGAATAAATATGTTTATAAAAATCTATCAATTTTGTTTATTTTTTTAATTATATAAATCATAATCCTAATATAACCTAAGAACACTAAGTTGATAAATTTTTAGAAAGAAAAGTCTAGGGGGCCAGCAACTTTGTTAAATTCTGGCCAGCATATAACTAGCAAAGAAAAGTGAGCTATTGGATGAAATCTTACACCAATCTCACACCGTTAAAATCATCTTGATGGCTATTTGAAGGCTACAGATCACAAAAATTGCTGGCCCCCTAGCATTCCTCTTTTTAAAAATATATATGTTCAGCATCTAATTAGATATACTAGATGTCATGTATGACGTGAGTTAAATGTTTCATGTCATCAATTGTTTATAAAAACTATTAATTGAGTGACTTAAGGACGAAAATGATTAATTTATAATCTTTGAAGGACCAATTTAATTGATAAAATCTTTTAAGAACAAATTTAAAAAACAAACAATTATTTAAGGACTGATTTGACTATTAAACTATTTAGGAATCACTTAAGCTTTTTAGTAAACTTACTAAGCCTAACATCACTCTAGGTGCTATCCCAACTTCCAAAAAAATTAAAACTTAACCTAGGTCCATCATCTTAAAAAATATTACATCAAAATTAATATAAAAAGGCTTTTTTTTTTTTTTTAGAAACTATCTCTCATTGTATTTTTTTCTTTTACTTTTTCAAATGTCTCACATAATAGCGTTTTTTTTTTCATTTCAAAGAAAGATAAAATCCGAAAGGCATGATATTCAAACAACAAAATATGGAAAACGATGAACGAGAGAATGTTGAAATATTGCTCAGAGTGTGCTCTCTTTCCTTTGATTTCAAAATCTAGCTACTTGCCACTTTTATATTAGACGCAATGTTTCCAAAAATTAATTCTTGCATTTTTTGAAAATCAAAACGTGACTACATATAATATAACATCTTGATTTTCGCATTAGGGTTGTGTGTGCGAATTTTACGTTTTGTTCGTGTAACATTTATGATAAGTTTTTTTGCGATCTTTAAATAAAATGAAGAGTAATGTAATATTAATATTACGTTATTATTTAATTTTATTTGACGAAGGATGGTTACTTGATATTAGGTCCAGAAGATTTAAAAAGTTTGGCTTTACTAATGTCATTTACATTAGTAATTTATCCCATCTTTATTCTAATTAAATGCCACCACTTGAGATAATTATTTGAGTTTTTACCATGTCCAATTACCTTAATTACCTTCCAAGATATTTAAAAGTTTAACCTCGCTGACTCAGCAGCTCAAAATTGCGACATGCAGCGCTTAATGCTCGACGTGTCGCGACGCATGCCTTTCCCATTTAATTAAATGACATTAGTCACTAATTACACATTATATAAGCCTAAAAAATTCTCTCTCTCCTTCATACTTCAGCCGAAGCCATGCATGGGAAAAAAGGGGAGGTTTTGTTAATTTTATGACTTTCCAAACTCGATTTCTTGAGATGCGTAAACCCTACAAAACTTCTGATCCGATAGAAGTGACTGTATCTTCATCTTCTACGCGTGTGAGGTATCAAGCTAGAGATGATGATGATGAAGTGAAGTGCAGAAAAGTGCAGAGTAAACAGAGAGAATGAGAAGAAAACAGATTTGTGTTATGAGAAAAATGAATTTGCCTCAGTTACTTTTACAAGTGCTACAACTTTATATATAGTTAGCAATATAGTTAGCAATGTAACTGACTTAGCTAACTGAAAGCTAATTAACTGCTTCTAGAGTCTTTTTGTAAGTTCTAATTGTAACTAACTCCCTAACTACTACTAATTGCAGCTTGCTTATGTATTACTGCTGACATCAACCCTACTATTTTGTTTGTTGAAATTTCCTTTGGCAGTGGTGCTTTTTATTGGAACTGTTGGTTTGCACTCGTTCTGTAATTCTGAGCTTGGGTCTGAATTTGTGAAAGTTGAGGCTGGAAACAGGTTTTGTGAAGCTGTCCGCTATTTGGTCTTGAGAGGGAATGTGCATGATGTTAACTTTCTTTTGTGCAACATGGTCTCTTACAAAGTAAAGGTCAAGTTCAAAGTGTTTCCTCTTGTTGTGAAGAACTGGGTTTGCAGTCATTAAGACTGCACTTTGATTGTCACAGTAGAGGTTTGGTGTGGTGGAGCATGGGATTTTCATTTCACTCATAAGGTTTTAGATCTATAGGATTTCAGTTAGGCCAGCAGTTAACCCTCGATACTGTGCCTCTGTGGAGCTTCTTGAGATTGCATTCTGTTTTCTACTTGACCATGAGACTAGGTTTGGTCTTAGGAATACATAGAACCCACTAGTTGAATTCCTATCATCAATGTCACTGCCCCAATCTGAGTCACTGAAGCTGTAAATTTGACATTCATTTGTTCTTTGGAACCTCAGCCCATAGTTTGATGTTCCGGCAAGGTATCGTAAGATCCGTTTGACTGCTTTCCAGTGGCTTTTCAGAGGAGTATGCATGAATTAGGAGCCTTTGTTCACAACAAAGGTGATTTCAGGTTTGGTGATTGTGGCATATTGGAGGCCCCTAACTATAGATCTGTACAGGGCTGGTTATGGTGTGTAACACCCCGTTACCCTAAGCCTTACCTCTAGCCATAAGGCAAAGAATAACAAAGTGGCACAATAGTTCTAAAGCTTATAATATATAATATATGTCCAAATATATATATATATATATAACTAGAAGCCTGATGAAGGAATAAAGCTCAAAGTTGCGTAAAGCGACAATACAAAACGCAAAGCGTTCACACATGATAACTAAATGCGTAAGCACGAACAGGACAAGACATAATATATAAAACCTTGTAGATAGCTTCAGGATACATAAGGTAATAATTTAAGTAAACAATATATATATACCGGCTAGTCAAACTGAATACAACAGAGTTTCAAAGTTTAAAACAGCAACAACCTATCTCTCAAAATTTTCAGAAAATAGAGCCTCTAAGGCAACAAAGTTAAATATACGAAAGGTGAGAGAGTACTACAACAAAAGTAAAACATAAGTAAACAAGGAAGGAACCATACTCCTCTCTATCACCATGTTCGCAATTTCACTGAGGTGAATTATGACTTGCATCTGAAAATCAACAACATATGGTATGAGAACCGGAGGTTCTTAGTATGGTAACAGTTCCCAATATATAAGATGTAAGGTTCCGGGACGCGAAAGGCAATCCTAGAAATTCACATCGGAAACGGATATTCAAGCTTAACAAAAATAAATAACTTAAACCATAAACCATAAGCAGGGTTATCTAAACTTTGGGGATTTCTAACTAATACCAAATACGCCACTGTATCCCACAGCCTTCGCCAACCTACCCTCCATGCGATCCCATCGCCACTGTTTGCCTAACCTCCTCAGCATCAGTCAAACACAGATAATGCAAGCAAGTAATTCACAAGTAATATACATATACGGCAAGTAATTCAAGAAGCAAGTAGGCATATTATACATTTAGGCAAACTACAAGTAATCAAAGCAAATAAGCACATAAGAGATGCATATGATGAATGCATGTCCTATTGGCTGTGATATCACTTGTCGGTCTATAAATGCCAACCCGACACATCCTTTTGGATGTCGCCTTTCTACCACTTCCGAGGATATAACACCTAGCACGCTTTTGTTCCGAGGATATACTGCCCAGCACACTATCGTTCCGAGGATATAGTGCCTGGCCCACTTGCATGCTCATTCCGAGGATATAGTGCCTGACACACTCTTGCGGTAGAGAAGGAAAATAACAACAACATGTATTTCATCATAAATTATTCCAGGGATATAATACCCTGTACACTATCGTACTTAACCCAAGGATATAGTGCTTGACAGACTCTCAACATTCCATAAGATTATCATTCCTTTCTGAGTCCTCAACTCATCATAACCATCATCAATTTCCATTTCCTCAAATTTACCATCAACTATCATTACCTCTCAAGTCCTCTTAGTCATCCCCAATATATTATTTTGCCCGCTCACCCACAACTTCAGAACCCTAAGTCTCCATCTTCTAAACTCATAACAAAAAATACCGCTTTCATTCACTTAATGTATCCTCCCTTGATTCAAAGTCTAAAAACTAACAGAAAGGGTTTTAAACAAATGTTACGAAAGTTTGCAATCTTGTCGGGAAAGTAAAACAGTTGAAAACAAGGTTTTCTTAAAGACATGGTAGTGTGCGTACGCATAGGGTTGTGCGTATGCATGCACAAAAAGATTTTTAAGAAGTGTGTATGCATAGAAGTGTGCGCACGCACAGAAAGTAAAAGTTTTCATTTCAAACACGCGCACAGATACGTGTGATCGCCCTGAACAGACTGCCACTCCCAGCGTGTGTGTACGCACGAGACTGTGCGTACGCACAACTTGCAAATTCCGTAAGATGTGTGTGCGCACCAGAGTGTGCTAACGCTCCCAACAATAGGCTTATCCCTGTGTGTGCGTGCGCACGAGAGCGTGCGTACGCACATTTTCAAAACCTCACAAGGTGTGCGTGCGCACAAGGCTGTGCGTACGCACAAGTCAAAAATAGCCACTGGCCAGAGCACGCGCACAGCAGTGTGCGTGCACACACAAACCAGAAATCATAAATTCTGCAACCTCACAGAATTCAAATTCCTGACACAAACTTCCAACGATCATATCTTTCTCTAAAAAATTCATATTTCTACAAAATCTATACCGTTTTAAAGCTCTTTAAATTATCTTTAATTTGATATAAAATTCATTCAATTTCAAAAATTGTAGCTCAAGATATGATCCGTCAAAGTTCACCAAAAATCTATTTTTACCAAAGTTCACTAATAACTCAATTTCACCAAAACTCTCAATTTAAAACCAATTCAAAGCCTACTCAACCATCATAAAACACCACCACACACAACAACTTACCATTTCATACCATTTCCATCAATTCCACACGTAATTCACTCAACCATTACACCATACTTAAATCATTTAGTTTTCAAATCCTCTATTTCTCCCACAATTCCTACATCACAAATCTCCATTACCACCAACCATCCATTCAACAATTAATAAATCACATATCCATAATTCCACACATCACAAATATTGTACAGTTACTTATTACCATAAATTCTCATAATCCTCATGGATCATCAATATAACCGATCACCATCAATACTCATCAACACCAATAATTTCCAACAATCATCATTACCCACAATAATCAATAACAACCAACAATTACATCAATTCAATCATATCCTAAGGTCTACTAGCCTAAGTGTCAAGAAACATTACATATTATATAAAGAAAACCGAAAATATACCTTTGTTGATTCCCAATATGCTCAAACACCAGACTTGATTCTAACAAGATCAACAAGCCACAAACACCAACATCACTTCCAAAACTCACCAACTATCAAGCTATACACATCTAACATACCAAAAATCAACACTATGGCTAACCAAAACATCAAACCACAAGAGTTTGAAGAGACTTGCATTATCCAAAGAGATTAGGGGAAACCCAACAATACTCCAATGCTAGATCACCCCTAAACAAACAAAATCACAAAATCTCCTAAAAAACCAAACCCAAAAATGCAGAAATTCTAGGGCTGAAAATTGGAGTACAATTTTTGAGATCTTACCTACAAAACTTAGCTAGAAATGACGGGATCGGCAAGATTTTTGTGTGGCTGCAAACGGCTCGTCAATCGGAGCTCCATAGCTCAAGTTATGACTCCCGGAAGATGGTGATGAATAGTACCACCACCTCCTCTCTCTCAGTCTGCGTTTCTCTCTTTGTGGAGGGTGAAAATGAGCTGAGTTGCTCATTAACTCACCTATATATGTTGGGCCTTGGGCCCAACTTGGGCCCGATCCAATCCGTTAGCGTTTTAGGTCCGTTTGGCCCACTTTAGGCCAAAACCTTTAAGATTAGCGCCCGGTTTTCGATTCTAAATTATTTTTGCCTTTTCAAAACAATAAATTAAATTTTTAAAATCTTATTTTTCTCAAAATACAGTACCGGACATACTAGAGCCGGTACTGCCGACTTAAGCACTGGTATACATTTTTACAAAAAAATCTTTCACAAAAGATACATTTTCCAACTCAGAAAAATTCATTGAAATCAATTTCACCTTTTTATTTTCAAATATCATGTCTATATTTTAGAACCTATTTCGGGCAATTAAATTATTATTTTATTAAAGTGCTTAAGCCGGTTCTTACATGGTGGACATCCTTACCATGACCTGACAACTAGAGACTGGATACCATAGGGGTTGGTACAGCTTTTTCACAGCCTCAATACACAGAAATAGCTCATTTCTCCCAAATTCTTGAGTGTAAACACATCATTCAATTGAGCAATTAGGTTGGAAATTTCAGCTTGGGAGCTCCCAATGACCAGGATATCATCCACATATACCAGAATATAGATAACAGAGGAGTGAGAGAACCTGGTGAAGAGGGATGTATCAGATCTGGTTTTTGTGAAGCCAAATCGATTGAGAGTGCCTTTAAGCTTTGCGAACCATGCACGGGGAGCCTGCTTCGAGCCATATAGGGACCTCTGGAGCTTGCAGACATGGGGTTGAGTGAGAGAGGTGAACCCTTCGGGTTGAGACATGAAAATGGTCTCATGTAGATCCCCGTTAAGGAACGCGTTGTTGAAGTAGAACTGCCGAATGGACCATCCCTTGGAGAGTGTCAGGATAAGCATGATGCGGACAGTGGGTGGATGGACGACAGGGCTAAAAACTTGGTCATAGTTGATCCTTTCTCGCTGGTGGAACCCCTTTGTGACGAGGCAAGCTTTATACTTCTGAATGGTGCCATCTCGGTGCCTTTTGATGCGAAACACCCATTTGGAGCCAATTACTGGGTCAGTGTGTGGTGGGGGTTTGGGTACCAGCTGCCAGGTTTTATTGTGTGTCAGGGCATCAAACTCCTCTTGCATGGCTTGTCTCCAATGGGGACTGGCTAGCGCCTATTAAACAGAGGGAGACAGGGAGTTAGTGAGGTCAGAAGCATGGGTGGTGAGGACTGCAGCATAGGTTCTGGGCTTGAGGTTCCCTATCTTACTGTGAGTCTGCATAGGATGATGATTGATTGGGGCAGGGGGAGGAAGTGGCAGCACGACTTCAATGCAACCGGGCTGGAGAGTACCTGTGCAAAAAGAGGAAGCACTGACAGGGGCATTAGCAATTTCAGAAACAGAATCATGAGTTACAAAAATAGGTAAAGTAGATAATGAATCAGGTACTGAATTAACTATATTAGAAGTATCATGTAATAAATGCATGGGTAGTTGGGGGCTGGGTAGCGGGGATCGGGTGGGTTGTGGGGGCAGAATGGGTGGGGATGGCTGTGGTGAAGGATGAGGTCTGGGAGGGAGGGTTGCTGAGGTAGCGACTGAGGGTAGATAGAGGAAAGGAGGGGTCTGGGATGAGGGAGCTATTGGGGTGGCAGTAGCCTGAGGAGGGAATAGTTCATTGTAGGAAAACTCATATTCATTGAAAATAACATCTCTGGAAGTGAATTCTTTTCCATTTGAAGAGAGGCAAATGTATCCCTTATTATTTGCAGCATAGCCAATGAAGATATATTTCTGTGATTGGTGGTTAAATTTGGTTTGGTTGTACGGTCTGAGGAAGGGATAACAAGTGCAGCCAAAAGATTTGAGGAAGGAGTAATCAGGTTTGGTGTTGGTAAGGGATTCATGAGGTGATATATTGTTTAGTTTGGGATTTGGGAGTAGATTGATGAGGTAGGTGGCTGAGAGGGCTGCTTCACCCCAAAAGGTTAAGAGAAAGGTTGCTTAGGCAAAGAGGGTTAAGGTAGTTTCTGTTATGTGTCTGTGCTTTCTTTCTACTTTCCCATTTTGTTGATGAGAGTAAAGACAGGTAAGCCTGTGTTGTATCCACTGGTTTCAAGAAATTGGGTAAATTCTGTAGAGAGATATTCTTTTCTATTATTGGTTTGTAATGCTTTTATTTTTAGTCCAGTTTTGAGTTCAATGGCTGTTTTGTACTTTTGAAAGGCAATAAAGGCTTGTCCTTTTGTTTGTAGCAGGTAGATGCTGGAGTATCCTGTGCTGACGTCAATGAAGCATATATAGTACCTACAGCCAGTTCTACTGTACACAAGATCAGGTCCCTAGAGGTCAGAGAAAATCAGATCTAAGGGTGCATAGCTGGTGTGTGAGTCAAAATGAGGTAATTGATGTATTTTGCTGATGCAGCAAGCACGACACAATGAGGGTTCAAGACTTTTTTTATTGATTGAATCATTGTCAATTACATTGCACTGTTTCATTACAATAGAAGTGACTTTTTCAGATGGGTGGCCTAGTTTTCTATGCCATAGTTGTGCAGTAAGATTTATATTTTTACAAGCTATTAACACATTTGCACTTGACACATTTAGATGGTAAGACATTAGTAGGATTAGCTTTCTTTGGTGACTGCTGGATTGTGCTATGAGTACTTGATTGCTTGTTGTGTGATTGCTTTTGCTGTGACATTGGCTGAGATATTGTATTAGTAGTGGGGACTGTATTTTAGTTTTCTACAGTATTGGGTGCTGATATGGGTTGTGGTGTGTGGTGTGAGGGTGGATTAAGGTTGGTAATGAGGGACTGTGTTGTAAAGGGGTTGTTAGCAGTGAGGACTTTATCTGTGAAAACAGTAGGGACTCTTTGTGGTTTAGTGAGTGCTGATATGGGTTGTGATGTGAGTTGTGAGGGTGAATTAAGGTTGGTAATAGAGGGCTGTGTTGTGGAGGGGTTGTTAGCAATGAGGATTTTATCTGCAATAATAGTAGGGGCCTTTTGTGGTTTAGTGGGTGCTGATATGGGTTGTGGTGTGAGGTGTAAGGGTAAATTAAGTAGGGGTGGCAAAACGGGTCAAACCCGTCGGGCCGATCCGCTAAACCTGCTAAAAAAGGCGGGTCGGGCTAGGATTTTGAGCCTGCCAAATT
>NC_029792.2:23015671-23027291 GCF_000816755.2 Arachis ipaensis
TGCCATAAAGCGGGGCGGGCTAGCATTTTGAACCCATTTTAGTTGGCGGGGCGGGCCGGTCCGCCCCGTTTATGTGGCGGGCCTAGGCGGGACGGGGCGGGTTGGGGCGGGCCAGCCCGCTTTGCCACCCCTAGAATTAAGGTTGGTAATTGGGTTCTGTGTTGTAGGAGGGGTGGTAGGATTGATTGTTTGGTCTGTTTTACTGTTGGAGAGAGTGCTTATGTTATAACAGGTTGATTTGGTTATACTGTGGTTATTGAGGCTGAGAGTTCTTAGAATAATTTGAACTCCCTCAAATTTGTATAGTCCATTTTTAAGCAATCCTTGAAGAAGGACTTTCTTGAATATCTAGCATTTCACATTACACAAGTAAGGCCAGAATTCAAAATAGACACAGTTGTCTAATGTAAACTTAGCTACACTTACTAGGTTTTTGGAGATGGTAGGGACATAAAGTAGGTTTTGTAACTGAAAGGGTTTGTTTGATAACGATGCATGCCTTAATGTACTTCCAATGTGCTTAATTTTCATACCTTGACCATTACCTCCAAAGACCTGTTCTGTGCCATCATAATCTGTTCATGTGGCTAAGTTCCTTGAGTCATAGGTGATGTGGTGAGAAGCTCCCGAATCAGGGTACCACGCTGTGTCTTATTGATGAAAGCATGGTGAGGAGTGCTTGAGGATTGGGCGAAGTAGGTTGTAGTGCATTTTAAGATTGTTGATGCTTCTGAGAGGTTCTTGGACTTGAGTTGTTGTGAAAAGCAAGAGATGGAGGTTGAGCTGTGTTTAGAGGTTGAATTTAAGGATTCATAAAGTCTTGAAACGATGATAGCATTGAACAACCTTGTGGCCAATCTTGCCATAGAGTTGACATTGTGGTCTACTACCTTGCCACCATGAGGAGTAGCCGCCTCCACCTCTGAACTGTCCTCTACCTCTGGAGCCTCGGAAGCTTCCTCTGCTGTTGTAATTGTTGTAGCCTCTTCTTTGGGAATTTTCTTAATTCCTTCATTGCTCTGAGCGATATTCACTTGCATTGATCCCAATTCCGTTTTTCTAAACCTCTCAATTAGCTCTTCTTGAGTCAAGAGTTGTGTTTCAAACTCACTTTCAGTGGTGTGATCTATTCTTGTTGTTGCAATAATAACAAATGTGTTGTATTCTTCACCAAGTCCTGCCAAGGCTGCTTCAATGTATTCTTCTCTTGAGAGCGGTGCTTCCAGCGCTTCAGTGAATCTGCCACCTGATTAATCTTTGACATATACTCTGTTACTGTTGAACCATGCTTCTTGAGTGTTCTTAGTTGAGTTTTTAGCTGTTTGATTCTTGTTTTCACTCTTGCCGCAAAATACTCCTCTAGCGTGATCCATATCTAGTATGCATACTCACATTTGATTACTCGATTGACAAAGCTTGGTTCCATGGATGCAATTAGCCAGGCAACTAGCCATTGATCTTGAACTTCCCATTCTGTATATTCTTGACTTTCAATTTCATTTCTGCAATCTGATTATGAGCTAAACCTTGTTGGAATCTTTGCAGGATTGAGGTGATTTTGTAGTTTGTTGATCTTGATGCACGCAAGAGCTTGCTTTTTCCACGCTTTGAAGTTGTTTTTGTTGAGTTTGGTTGCAGAGAATGCAGCGAATGCATTCTGGTTTGGTACACTCACAGGTGTGTTGGTGGTGAACTGAGGTGTGTGCTCCATGGATCTGCAGCTCTAATACCATGTGAGGTATCAAGCAAGAGATGATGATGACGAACTGAAGTGTAGAAAAGTGCAGAGTAAACAGAGAGAAGGAGAAGAAAACAGATTTGTGTTATGAGAAAAATGAATTTGCCTCAGTTACTTTTACAGGTGCTACAGCTTTATATATAGTTGGCAATGTAACTGACTTAGCTAACTGAAAGCTAATTAACTGCTTCTAGAGTCTTCTTTTAAGTTCTAATTAAGTATAACTAACTCCCTAATTACTACAAATTGTAGCTTGCTTATGTATTACTGCTGAAAACGTGATGACATGCATTTTGTTCGGTGAAATCGCGAAGTGGAGTTGTCCCTGCCAGGGACCAGTTCGGCTGAACCAAAGGAGGGGAGGAACCACCAAGTTTTCAATGTTTTCGCTCCGTTTGACCGATCAGAAACCTCCTCTGGTATCTTTTGTTGTGTTCTGCGCTTTTACAAAGACAGGGTTTGACTCTTTAATCGGTTAAAATTATGAATTAATTGATATATATGGTTGGATTTTTGTCTGTTGATGTCTGTTGCTAAAATCTGTGATTGTTGGGTGTTGAAAATTTGAGTTGAATTGATGTTGGATTTGTTCTTATGTTTTGGCCACGATGAAAAATAAGGCATTGAGATGTTGTTGTTGAATAATTTGCTGAAATCTGAGTTATATGATAGTATGCAACTGAGTTCTGACGGTCGGATTTTGATTTGGAATTAATTATAAAGAAATGAATATTTTGAACAGAGGTTTCGAATAAAAAGGAGCAGAGGCTTGGCTTTTGAGAAAGATTTAATGAATAAAATTATTTATTTATAAATATATGAATTTTATTAAAAATTAATTGAGTTTGATTTTTGAAGAAAAATAATGGGTTACAATAAAGAGTTTCAAGCGGAAGACGATTTTGGGAGAAATATTATTTTGATAGAACGAAAATGGTTTTATTTTGAAAATGGAAGAACCATGCCGAATTTACTTATTTTTAATGAAGTTTTGGGTGTTTGAAAGTTTATAAATATTTTGAATAATTTATAAATTAACTAGTGAAGACTGGGTCTCTTTTATAAAAGTTCAGAGTTATTTAGAGTAATTTTAAAGTATATCAATTTTATTAAAGTAACCTGCAGAATATGTCATTTTTCAAAGCTTAAGCATATTTATGTATTTTATTCCCGTGGGCATATTTTTAAAAGTGTTTATAAAATTTAAGGATAACTCTGAGATATTTGAAAAAGTGATTTTAAAGTTAAATCTCATGACCTGCTCTGTTTCAGTTTATTATTTTGGAAAAATTACAGTATTATGGATAAAGAACTATTATATCTTGAAAGGTATTTGATTATATGATGAGATGATTGAGGTTTGGAAAGGCAACACCAATGACTCTTCTTGTCATCGATCTATCCAGCGGATTGCCGAAGAGTGGTACGAGCACTATAACACAAGAGTGTGACCCGTCACTTTAATCGTGGGAGCAGTACGGGTGCTACAGCACAAGAGCGTGCATGCGCTATAACCCAAGAGTGTACCGGGTGCTATAACCTGAAGCCTGGCAATGAGAGACAATGTCCGTAAGGATGTAATGTCGGGCACGGGTCGAAAACTGACGGATGAGCTTATTACTTGCACTAGGGCTAGACATACATCATACTTGTTTGCACATATTTCTTGTGTGTTTTGAATTCGTTCTTGTGGTTGTATGTTATGTGATGTCTGATCTTGATTGTTGTTTGCCCTATGTTATGTGATGTTCCTTTCGCCATAGAGCCTATCAGGACTTCAGCCGCAACTTCTGGTCATCCCTCAACAGTTGCAGAGGTTTTTCCTAGTGGTACACCTTCCGCAGGTGACAGCAGTGATGGTAGTCCCCAAAGTAAATCAGAGGTCATCATTATTCCTGACGACGAGGATGTCGACGAGATAGAGATTGTGGATCTAATTTTTGAGGACAACAAGGATCCATAGATGGATATAGAGATCATGAATTTGACTTCTAACAGTGACTAGGTAGTGGCTTCTCACTTTTGAGAACTCTCACTTTTGTTTCTCGAGAGACAAAGTTAGAAGACTAAGCTAGTCTGGGTGTCAGAGTAGGGGCTTCCTATATGGACCAGACCCCGGAGATGTTTTGAGTTGTATATATGTATATAACTGTGAGGGAGTAACTAACTTTTCATCTTTTAGGTGCTATAGATATATTATAGTATATTATCCTGTTCGTGTATGTATCTGTTTATCTTTTTAATTTGTGTAATCTCGCGTTTCTTTTTATTTGTGAATTATCTTTAGGAAAAATCGAGTTCCGTTAATCCGATTACAGGCTTGATATTATTAATAACAGTATCAGTGTAACTTCAAGTTGGTGACACTCAATGTTTCGGTATGAGCATGCCATACTGCAATTTAGGTCGTTACACTACAAATCTGATTGTCCTTGCAGCTCCAATAAGTGCCAAATGTTCAGTTGTGATGTATTTGATCTACTGTCCTTGTGATTTTTCTCCTTTCTATTATGTGAAACCAAACATATATATCTTTCCTTTCAACCTCAATATTAATTCTTATAACACTTTTCACAATGATTAGTAAGGTAGTTCATGCTATTAAAATCTCTTTTTAACAATATTAATGTTTTCTTAATTATTCAATTCATATTTTGTAACAGTTCTTACAATAATTAACAAAGTGATCCCTAAAACTCAAATCTTCTGTTAATAATATTAATTGTCTTCTAAATTATTCAATTCATATTTTTCTAAAACATATAATTTACATGCATATATTAAAAGTAGTATGGAGTGGCCTAGTGAAGGGTTTAAGGATTTATGTAACTATTGGCACGCTTTATAAGTGTACCCATATCTTCTTGTTGTCATTAACAGCCACGCTTATCAAGTGTAGTTATATATCACCCTATTGGCACGCTTAAAAAGCATAGCTGTATCTTTCTCTATTGGCACGCTTTTGAAGTGTACCCAAAACCAACCTTCTGGGCACGCTTCAAAAGCGTGGCTATATGTACACTTTTCGATATGTTTTTAAAGCATAGCTATAGGGTTATACATACGGCCACGTTTTTAAGTGTGCTAATAGGTGAAAGCGTGGTAAAAAAGAAAGCATGCCGATAGATCGACAAAAGCGTGGCGATAGAGCAACCGGCACACTCGCATATGTGACCCTTTCAAAAGCGTGTCGATAGCTTAAAAAGCGTGACGAAAAGCTATCGGCACGCTTTAAAAGCGTGGCAAAAAGTTGATTTTCTTGTAGTAATATATATACATTAGAGGTAATATTTGAAGTCATAATAATGATGATAAATGTTAAAGAATATTGGAGTCTCTCAACAAAATGGTGCTAAAGAGGATGAGTAAATATCCTTTCTGGTCCCTGACTAATTTGCTCGAAGGACAAAGAACTCCTCTAGGATTCGAAAACTCTTAATCCTTAAATATTTAAGTAATTGGTCAAAACGACCCCTGTTACTGGTATAAGTAGTCCCTAACACATCAGTAAATTACCGTTTACAGGGGCCACTTAGACCCATAATAGAAGCTACTTAGACTAAGTACTTGGATGGTTAAGAATCGATTATGAATTTTCGAATTGTGGTAGGGTACTTTATCCTTCGAAGAAATAGACTAGAAAGGACATTTACTCTAAAATAATAATGTAAAGCATTACATGTTACAAGATACTTAAAATAAGAGAATAAAAAAATATTATATAAAATTACTAGCAAAGATACAAAAAAAATAAATTCATTCTATCCATGAAAATACAATTTATTTGTACTTTTCAAACTAGTTAATAATATAAATATATGAAGCTTTAATTTTGGAAATAGAAATTAATAAAGATACAACAATATTACGTGCACACAAAAAAAATTCACTCGCATAAAATATATTAAAATACAAAATACACATTAAGAATAAAATAACACAAGTATTTATACACATATACATAGTAACTGATTTTTTATGTAAATAACATTTCTAGTAAAAGTAGTCTTGGACATTATCTAAATAATTACGAGTTTTAAAAATTTTATAAATTTACAATGTATATTTTTATGTGATTAAACTTTCATTTTTTTAAAAAAAAATATTATGTTATTATTTAATTTTATTTGACGAAGGACGGTCACTTGATATTGGGTCCAAAAGATTTAAAAAGCTTGGCTTTACTAATGTTATTTACATTAGTAATTTACCCAATCTTTATTCTAATTAAATACTACCACTTAAGATAATTATTTGAATTTTTACCATATCCATATACCTTAATTACCTGCAAGATATTTAAAAATTTAATCTCGCTGACTCAGCAGCTCAAAATCGTGACACGCAGCGCTTAATGCTCCACATGTCACGACGCATGCCTTCCCCATTTAATTAAGTGACATTAGTCACTAATTACAAATTATATAAGCCTAAAAAATTCTCTCTCTCCTTCATACTTCAGCCGAAGCCATGCATGGAAAAGAAGGGGAGGTTTTGTTAATTTTATGACTTTCTAAGTTCGATTTCTTGAGATTCGTGAACCCTACAAAAATTCTGATCCGATAGAAGTGACTGTATATTCATCTTCTACATGGTGACATGCATTTTGTTAGGTGGAATCGTGAAGTGGAGCTGCCCCTGCCAGGGACCAGTTCGGCCGAACCAAAGGAGGGGAGAAACTACTGAGTTTTCGACATTTTCGCTCCGTTTTTGACCGATCAGAAATCTCCTCAGGTATATTTTGTTGTGTTCTGCGTTTCACAGAGGTAGGGTTTGACTCTTTAATTAGTTAAAATTATGAATTAATTAATATATGTGGTTGGATTATTGTCTGTTGATGTCTATTGCTGAAATATGTGATTGTTGGGTGTTGAAAATTAGTTGAATTGCTGTTGGATTTGTTGTTACGTTCGGCCACAATGAAAAATAAGGCATTAAGATGTTGTTGTTGAATAATTGGCTAAAATCTGAGTTATATGATAGTATACAACTGAGTTCTAAAGGTTAGATTTTGATTTGGAATTAATTATAAATAAATGAGTATTTTGAACGGAAGTTTCGAATAAAAAGGAGCAGAGGCTTGGCTTTTGAGAAAGATTTAATGAATAAAATTATTTATTTATAAATATATGAATTTTATCGAAAATTAATTGAATTTGGTTTTTGAAGAAAAATAATGGGTTGCAATAAAGAGTTTCAAGCAGAAGACGATTTTGGGAGAAATATTATTTTGATTGAACGAAAAAGATTTTATTTTGAAAATGAAAGAACAATTCCCAACTTACTTATTTTTAATGAATTTTTGGGTGTTTGAAAGTTTATAAAATATTTTGAATAATTTATAAAGTAACCAGTGAAAACTGGGTCTCTTTTATAAAAGTTCAGAGTTAATTAGAACCATTTTAAAGTACGTCAATTTTATTAAAATAACCTACAGAATATGTCATTTTTTAAAGTTTAAGCATATTTATGTATTTTATTTCCGTAGACATATTGATGCATATTTTTAAAAGTGTTTATAAAATTTAAGGATAACTCTGAGATATTTGAAAAAGTGATTCTAAAGTTCAATTTCATGACCAGCTCAATTTCAGTTTATTATTTTGGAGAAATTGTGGTATTATGAATAAAGAATTATTATATCTTGAAAGGTATTTGATTATGTGATGAGATGATTGAGGTTTGGAAAGGCAACACCAATGACTCTTCTTGTCATTGATTTATCCAGCGGATTCCCGAAGAACGGTACGAGCGCTATAGCACAAGAGTGTGACCCGTCACTTTAATCGTGGGAGTAGTACGAGCGCTATAGCCTAAGAGCGTGCATGCGCTATAACCCAAGAGTGTACTAGGTACTATAACCCGAAGCGATGGCAACGAGAGACAACGTCCGTAAGAATGTAATGTCGAGCACGAGTCGAAAACTGACGAATGAACCCATTACCTGTACTAGGGCTAGACATGCATCATACTTGTTTGTGCATATTTCTTGTGTGTTTTGAATTCATTCTTGTGGTTGTATATTATGTGATGTTTGCTCTTGATTGTTGTTTGATCTATGTTCCTTTGTTGTGGTCTGATTGATCTGGGACACGTGGCCGATTTATAAAAAAGCAACTTAACTTGTTCCACCCTGACCCTACTAAGAACTCCTCAGTTCTTACCCCCTATCTTCCTACCCCTTCTGATGGAGAAGGGTGTCATTTTCTATGAGCTCAAGCAGCCTTACGTGTACGAGGATCCTGTCCTTCACAGCTTCTATGTGGTGGCCTTGGAGACTCGAGTCCGTAAATACGTAGTTAGAGATCATCCTTTTTAATACTCGCTAGCTTCACCCCTCTTTGATCTTGATGCACCGTATGCTTTTCCGTTGTCGTGGTTATATCCTGATTCTCTCCACCATCCTTTTGACTTCATGCATGGAGGTCCTGTTCACAGTAGGATGGTTAGGCGGTGCCTGAGCCTGGCCCTATCATCGATGACTACATCAGAGGTCATCGTTATTCCTAACGACGAGGATGTCAACGAGATAGAGATTGTGGATCTGACTTTTGAGGACGACGAGGATCTGGAGATTGATATAAAGATCATGGACTTGACTGGCATCAGCATTTTCTTTTGGCATCTCTCTGATTTAATGTTCTTTTTAAACTCTCACTTTTGTTTTTCGAGAGACAAAGTTTGAAGACTAAGCTAGTCTGGATGTTAGAATAGGGGCTTCCTATATGGATCAGATCCCGGAGATGTTTTGAGTTGTATATAGTTTACTATCCTGTTTGTGTATGTACTTGTTTATCGTTTTGGTTGCGATTTTATTTTCTTCAAAAAAAGTTTTTCATAAAAATCGAGTTCTATTAATCCGATTACAATCTTAATATTATTAATAACAGTGTTAATGTAATTTTAAGTTGGTGATACTCGATATTTTGGTATGAGCATGTCATACTGAAAATTGAATCATTACACTACAAATCTAACTGTCCTTGCTGCTCCAATAAATGCCAAATGTTCAGTTGTGATGTATTTGATCTACTGTCCTTCTTGTGATTTTTTTCCTTTTTATTATGTGAAACTAAACATATATATATTTCCTTTCAACCTCAATATTAATTCTTATAACACTTTTCACAATGATTAGTAAGGTAGTCCATGTTATTAAAATCTCTTCTTAACAATATTAATATTTTCTTAATTATTCCATTCATATTTTGTAACAGTTCTTATAATAATTAACAAAGCGATCCCTATAACTAAAATCTTCTCTTGATAATATTAATTGTCTTCTAAATTATTCAGTTCATATTTTTCTAAAACATATAATTTATATGCATATATATGCACATTAGAGGTAATATTTGAAGTCATAATAATAATGATAAATGTTAAAAAATATTGGAGTCTCTCAATAAAATAGTGCTAAAGAGGATGAGTAAATATTATTTTTGGTCCCTGACTAATTTGCTCGAAAGACAAAGAACTCTTCCAAATTTCGAAAATTCTTAATCGGTCCCTAAATATTTAAGTAATAAGTCTAAACGACTTCTGTTATTGGTATAAGTAGTCCCTAACACATCAATAAATTACCATTTATAGGGGCCACTTAGACCCATAATAACAGCTACTTAGACTCATTACTTAGATGGTTAAGAATCGATTATGATTTTGAATTGTAGAGGGATATTATATCCTTCAAACAAATAGATTAGAAAGGACATTTACTTTAAAATAATAATGTAAAGCATTACATGTTATAAGATAATTAAAATAAGAGAATAAAAAAATATTATATAAAATTACTAGCAAAGATACAAAAAATAAGTTCACATTTAAAAATCAATAAAAATAATAATATATAGCTTAAAAAACTAATTTTTGAACTTATTCAAGTAGTCATTCAATGTTATTTTATTTTATTTTAATATTTATATTTTAATTCTATCCATGAAAATACAATTTATTTGTACTTTTCAAACTAGTTAATAATATAAATATATGAAGCTTTAATTTTGGAGATAGAAATTGATAAAGATACAACAATTTTACATGCACACAAAAAAAATCACTTGCATAAAATACATATTAAAATATAAAATACACATTAAAAATGAAAAACACAAGTATTTTTCAAATACATAGTAACTGATTTTTTATATAAATAACATTTTTAGTAAAAAGTAGTCTTGGACATTATCTAAATAATTACGAGTTTTAAAAATTTTATAAATTTACAATGTATATTTTTATGTGATTAAACTTTCATTATTTTAAAAAAATAAATTATTAATATTGATAATTACATATTTAAAATTATTTATAATAATTATTTGTCGTTTCTATACTTTATTTGAGTCCGCACAACACGCGGGTCTTATCTAGTTTTAGTTATCTATCGTTAAAAATTAATAGTTGCATGGATAAGACACTAATTTGTTATTGCATATGTTATGTTTAACGAACCATGATGATCTACAAAGGGTAACTAACCTAGGTTACGGTTAACATATGTAATATTTCCAATATAATACAGGTGTTAATTCAACAATATTCCACCCAAATACAGGTTAATAATAATAGTGAATATAATGTGTTACATACTCACATTGCTAACTTCCAAGGATAAAGTAGAATACCTACTTATCTATAATTAGAATAAACAACCAATATCTGAATCAATGTTTATTGTGTCAGAGTCATTAATCATACCGGTTTATTTAAGAGCCATTTATATAAAATCCATGACATTTAATTTCTATCATCACACTCAGCAAAGTTTCTTCATTGTATAAGGATTTTCAACACCAAAAAGAATATGGCTGAGTTCACAGAACTATTCCCAATGGGAAAACAGCTAGATGAATTGAAGTATGTGTATCAATACATCTTCACAATTAATTTTCAAAGTATATTGGTTGTTTGTGTCATAGTCACATTGTTCTTCTTCATATTCTACCAAATATTCCATGGCATGTTCTTTTGGTTCTTGGAACTACGGTTGAATAACGAGTTGCTTGATCTCGAAGGAGCAAATTATCTAACGTCCGGAGCTGCACCCAGTAATAACCATGTTACCCTCTTCGAAGTTCTCATCCATACCAATAGTTGGAATATGGCAGATATCTTAGAGGAAGGTGATTTCGACAAGGATAGAGGACCAAAGCTTAGAGCGTTGATGAAATTGCCCCCATTGGTGAGATATGGAATGCATGGTACAACAAAAAATAATGACTGTCCCATTTGCTTGGAAGATTTTAATGCTGGCCAATTTTGCCAAATATTTCCATCTTGCAAACACATGTATCATTCAAATTGTATAGATAGTTGGTTGAAGAAGAAGCTAACATGCCCAGTTTGTCGTAGTTGTATTGTGTCAAGATGATTATTATTAGCATAATAATTGTAAAGAATTGTACATATTAATTACGATGTAAAAATATATATCTTTGTACATAATGATAACTTCGTGTTCTATTCATGTATGTAACTTGTTTTTTTATTTGGTTACTAATAAAAGTGCTAGCAATTACGAAAGGACCTAATAAGGAACGAACTTTGCTATGGCCTATATATGTGATAAACCTAATCGAATGGTCATTCATTCCGTGTTCAATATATATAAGAACAAAAACAAAGATTAAAAGTTAAAATAATTATCCTGTAAAATAAATCAGGTAAATTTGATTTATGTATATATAAATAAATTGAACCAATCCAAATTTAGGTAAATCGAACTAATATGATTTAATTTTATAAGAGAGAGAGAGAGAAGGGCTTGCATTAACATTTATGGATTTCTATATATATTTGACCGGAGGGACAACTTATTATGGTTAGCAATAATAGCATTGATTGTTCCTTCTCATAACTTTACTACCAAGTACCAAC
>NC_029792.2:23027436-23029466 GCF_000816755.2 Arachis ipaensis
AAAGAGAATTTTTGTTATTTACTTGAAAATAATTTGAGGTGCGTGTGTTTGTGTGAACCGATATTAAGTTGAGTTATATAGAATTTAGTAGGGGTGTTTAGAGCCAAATTAAATCGATTCAAATTAAATTGATCATCCAGTTCAATTCAAACTAAAAATCAATTAAAATCGCACTAATTTGAATTTGATTGGATTTTGTTTTTTGCAAACTGCATGGATCAGGTCGGATTTCGGATCTATTTAAAGTCGATCCAATCCAATCCAAATCACACAATGTGCTATAATATTATTATTTTATTATTATATTTATTACAATTTTACTTATAATATGTTCAATTTGTTATACATTTTTATATTAATCATGTATTATTATTATTTAATAAATATTTTATGTGATTTATTTATTTATTTTAATTAAGCTATAATTTTATTTTTATTGTTATCTTGTTGTTAGTTTTTCAAGATATTGTTGAGAATTATTATGCTATTATTTTTTTATTAACAACAGGACTTACAGCCCAAAAAAAAACTAAAAGACAACTGTTTTTGAAAATAATATGCTGATAGAATCTGCATCAAGATGAAGAGAGATGCAAGAAGGTAAATTAAAGAACACATGACACCCAAAAGGTAAACTATAACCAAAATTAACTATTCCATCTGCACAAGAATTTGCTTCCCAGAACTGATGTTGTATTCTCCAGTTGATTTGTCTGCTGCACCTTTCCCTAATTGCTAATTAAGGGCACGAGAAGAATGCAAATCAATATCATCATGAAAAACAAGTCTTACTACAGCAACTGGATTTACCTCCATAACCACATGATTATACCCAAAGTTTATAGTAAGGCCCACACCATTAAAATTCTCCGAAGCTCTTCTGAAGAAACCGAGGTAAAAGCTAAGTTTGCACTAAACAGCTAAAAATTTTCTATCCATGTCTCTAATAATCCCTCCGTAAGCTGCTTTTCTATTATGTAGAGCAAAACCGTCTGTGTTTAGCTTAATAAAAGGAGGTTCTAGAGGGTTCGATTTAATCTACCTCTCAATATAATAACCAACTACATAACTCGGCCCACTTTAGCTTGAGCATGCTGAAAGTCCTTTGCTAGATAAACAGCAAAGGGAGAAACTTCTCCTTCTCAATAATATCATCAATATCAAAAACAAAATTTTTTATCGATACCATAAGGAATTCATCGTAGTAACAAAGAAGGGGCCAAAACTGCCATTGATAGGAAGGTTTGGTAGATAAATTCTGTAACAACCAAGCCAAAGAGGAGAGTTAAAGAAGTTACCCAAAACTAAACTGTTATCAATGCTCATCACGAAGCACACAGAGCAAAAATTCAGGGGATACACTATAAATGGCACAACTATCTTCCTCCGTCATATGTTTTCTGGCATGTTCTGCATTGGTCAAAAGGGCTTGGTGCGCTACAAGCCAACAGAAAGACCGCAGTCGTTGCGGAGCCTCCAACTTCCATATTTTCGAGAATAAAGAAGCATTTGAGTCATCCACATGCCCCAAAAAGATAGCACAAGCCAATATTGTCGAGAAGGCACCACTCGATACCGGAAGCCAAGCCAGGCTATCGACTCCTAACTTAGGTTTAGGTAGTTTAATAGAAACAAAAATAGAATACCAATCCTCTCCTAGCATGGTACCAATCCAGTCATTGTCCCAATAACCATTAATAACAAAATCCCAAATTCGCTCTTCCAGCATCTCTTTGGTAACTTCTGGCTGAGCAAAATCTACAAATTTATGAATACCTGGAATCCATTGGTCGATTTAGAAATTAATCTCAGTATCGGATCATACCTTCCATATGATATTATTCTGAAAATTCTTCTAAACCCTTTGGATGCCTTGCCAAGCATTTGAAGCTGTTTTGATCTTTTTAACAACGTGAAGAGCAGTCTCACCACATCTATATTTACTTCAGAGAATTTTAACCCAAAGATCTTCTCTATTATGGACAACTTTTCAGGCTAATTTTATCAAATTTACATTATTAAGAACCCGC
>NC_029792.2:23029510-23034761 GCF_000816755.2 Arachis ipaensis
ACTACAGCAAAAAGCAATATTTGTAACAATTTTTTTTTCAAAAAATCAGAATTTTAAAACAAAAGGAATTTGTAACAAAAAAACGGCTGTTGCAGTATGTCCCATTAAAAAAAGGTTTTGTAACCAAAAATGAAACTGTTACAATTCAAAGTAATATTTTGTAACAAATTTTTTTGATACAAAAATCAAAATTCGTTACAAAAGTGTAACAAATTTTTATCTTCAAAAGATTCTTGGTAACAATATATTTTTTTCTATCATAAAATTTTATTACAAAACATAACTTGATTTTGTAACATTTTTTTTAGTTATAAAAGCACAATATTTATTTTGTAACAAATTTTTTTAATACAAATTACATACATAATTTACCAAATTATTTTTTTAATTACCAGATATATTAACTACTTCATCAAGTTCCCTGTTATTGTCAAAAGAACTCTTATTCCTCCGCCATGAATGATGATGCGGCAAATAGAGGCGATGGCCCATATAGCAATGCTTGTGTCCATGTTTCAGTCTTTCAGAACTAGTTTCTCTGTGGCAACATGCACATGCTAGTGCACCTTTAGTGCTCCAACCAGATAACATGGCATAAGCTAGATAATCATTTATTGTTCATAAAACTGCAGCAGACAACTGAAAATTCCGTTTTTGAATCATATCAAATGTTTCAACACCATCTTTCCACAATTCTTTCAACTCTTCAATTAACGGTTGTAAGTATACATCAATAGAATTGCTAGGGAATTTAGAGCCTGAAATAAGTAAGGATAACATCCAATTTGAATGTTTCAAAACCATCCATGGAAGATAGTTATATGGAATAAGAACAACTGGCCAAGTACTATAGGAAATGTTCATATTGCCGGATGGATTGAATTCATCACTAGCAACTCCAAGCCTGATATTTCTAGCATCACGTGCAAATACTTCGTGTTCCTAATCAAATTTCTTCCATGCTATAGAATCTATTGGGTGTTTTAGGACTCCATCATCAAGCCATTTCTCTTTATTTCACCTTATTGCTAGTGCTGTTTCTTCATATATGAAGATCCTTTGAAGCCTAGGTTTCAACGGAAAGTATCTTAGTATCTTCTGGGGCACCTTCTTACAAGAGTCATCTGTAAAATCCAGTTAATTAATGACTAATTAATTCATAAACAAAAATTTATTCTAGAAAATTAGAAACATGATTTTTATGATTTAATATGATAGAGAAAATTAAAACGAAAATTTTGACACAAAATTTAAAGAAATCGGCCCAAGATTGGGTCGAACGGGCCGAACCGGACCAACCAGACCCATATTGGGCCCAAAGCCCAACCAAGCCACATTAAACAAAAGGGTTCAGCACCCTCTTCTTCCCCACATAAACAAAACACGTTGAAAGGGGAAGAGGGAGCATGAAACCTTTGCCCTCATTTACTTCAATCTTCATTCGATCATAACTTTTGATCCGAAGCTCCGATCGTCGCACCGTTTGTGGCCACGCAACCGCAACGTCGAGCTCTACAAAGCCCACAACATTGTTCTTGAGGTAAGCTACGATTTCATTTCAGTTTCCTCAGCCCTTAATTTCGAAAATTTTGTAGGTAAAATGTTGAGATTTTTGAGTTTTGATGTTATAGGATCCAATTAGCTTGAAGAAAAAGCTTTTTCTTGCCTCTTTGATCCTTGGATAAGGTAAGAGATGTCAACCCTAGTGAAATTTGTTGAATTAAGGCATTTGGGTATTGAGTTATCATATTTGGATGTGATATTGTGGTTTAGGTAGTGTATATATATATATGTATTGGAGCTTGATTGAAGTCTTAGAAAGTTTGGAAAGGGGCTTTTTGTGCTGAAAAATCTGTTTGAAGGGTGTTGGAACATTGAAAGTTAAGGAAAAAGTGAAATTGGAAGTATTTCGGGTTGAACGGGAATCGGCCAAGGTATGGTTTCAGTTTCCTGTATCTAAAATGTAATGTAATTGTGAAAACTTAGACTAGTGACCCTAGGATAGGATTTTGAAATGTTGATGTAGTTGTTAGATGATTTAGATTGAGTTGAATATATGAATAATGGTTGAATGCTTGTGAGTGGTGCTAATTGTTGATAAAGCATGTAACGTTGTAAGTGATATGGATTGATATGCTTGATTGTTGGTAAGGTTAAGGCTCTTGTTGGTGAGCATGATTTGGTATGTGATATATATATATATATAGGAAGTTTGTGAACTTTGGTAAAAATGAATTTTTGCTGAACTTCAACGGATCATATCTTGAGCTATTATTTTTGAAATTTAATGCTTTTTATATCAAATGAAAGATAATTTGACAAGCTTTAAAATGGTTTAAATTTGGTGGAAATCTGAATTCTGTGAAAAGAGATATGATCGTTGAAAGTTGGTGTCTGGAATCTGAATTCTGTAAATGCTGCAGAATGTGATTTCTGGTATGTGTGCGCACACACAGCCTTAGCTTGTGTGCATGCACACCCAGTGGATTTTTGAAACTGTGCACATGCACAGCCTTGTGCACACTCACACACAGGGATATGGCTACTGCGGGGAGCGCTAACACTCTTTGTGCGCACACACAACCAACGAAGTTTTGCAAGCTGTGCGCACGCACAGTCTTGTGCGCGCGCACACGTTGGGAAGTGTATTCTATTGAGGGTGTTCGCATGCCTTGTGCGAGCAAATAGAATTGGAAAAATTTACTCCTGTGCATACGCACACCTCTATGCGTACGCACACATTTTGAAAATTCTTCTGGGCGTGTGCATGCACACCCCTGTGCGTACGCACACTGCCCTGTTTTCTTATAAAAACCTTGTTTTTAAATGTTTCACCTTCCCAGCAAGCTTGTAATCTTTCGAGACCCTGTTTCAAACTTCTAAACCCCCATTTTCATCCTTTAAGTCCTAAATCAATATAGAATGCCTAGTAATTAAGAAGAAGCTAGGGAAGGGGGTAACTTGTGGATGAAGAAAATGGAAATATTGAGGTATTATGGCCAATGATGATTGTATGAGTTGTTGAGGAGGATGGTGGGAGTGCTGTGTATGATATGAGCCGAATGGCTGTATGTGATCATAGATTTTGGGCTGGTAATGAATTATGATTTTAAGCCGGATGGCTGAGATGAATGTTGATTTATGGCTGAGAATGAATGCATATATGCTGATTTATTGATATTATGATTATTGCACTCCACCTATCTGAGATAAGAGTTACCCTGGATGAAAGCAGTGGCTAGCCACCATGTGCTCCACGTTGAGACTCGATACTCTACTGACCCTATGTCGTAAGTGTGACCGGACACTGTAAAAGTTCCGGATGAGCTCGTCCCCGTGAATAAACACCAGTGAGGGTGTTGTATGTGAATTATGATTATGTTGTGAATAACTCGAGTTGGGGATGCGCGACAGAGGGACAGTCCAATGGTTAGCTACCAGGACTTGTCAAGTTGGCTTTATAACCGACAGATGAGACTCATCAGCCACTAGAACAGGCATACATCATATGCATTATATGTGATTTTTTTGGAATGCCTAATTGACTGCATAATTACTTGCTAATTGTCTAACTGCCGTATCTGCTTCCTATTTGTGCATTTCTTTGTTTGATATAATTGTGTTTGCATATGAAATTACTGGTAGCGGTTAGGAGGTTCGAAGGATTTGGAACGGAGAGTTTTAGTTAGACTGAAGATCCTTAGTTAGTCGCCTACTTTCATTTCTCATGGTTTAGTTATATTTATACGCTTTGATTATGAATTGGGAGTTCTAGGATTGCCTTCGGCTTTCCCAGGACATTATATGTTAGATATTTGGGCACTGTTACCATGCTGAGAACCTCCGGTTCTCACCCATACAGATTTTGTGATTTTCAAATGCAGGATGTGAGGCTCCTCGCTGAGGCATGCTGGAGACTTCTGTTTTAGCAAAGATCCTTGGCTCTTGGGACTTATTTTGGTTTTATGTACTTGCTTAGATACTTATTATCTCCATTATATATATATATATATATATGCACTGTGCAGGCACTGCTGGTGTTTGGAGGATTTCAGCACTAAATGAAGCTGGTGGATGGAAGGACCGTACAACTGTGGAAGACATGGATCTAGCTGTATTACAAGTTGTTGCAAAACATGATAATATTTTGTAACAACTTGTTTTATTTTATTACAAATTATGTTAGTTTTTGTAATGAGATGGTGTTTTGTTACAAAATATTGTAATATTTTGTAACAAAAAAAATAAGTTGCAAAAATTCAAAATATTTTGTAACAAATTTTGTTTTTTGTTTCAAAAACTCCAATTGTTTTGTAACAAAACAACTTTTTGTTTTAAAAACTCCAATTATTTTGTAACAAAAAATTAATTTATCACAAAATTCAATATTGTTTGTAACAAGTTAATTATTTGTCACAAAATATAAATATATTTTCTAACAATTTTTTTTTCAAAATGTTTAACACTTTAAGAGTAAAAAAAAGTGTGTATATATTTTTCTTAAAATAATTTTATTTTGTAACATCCTGCATTTTTGAAAATCTAAATATAAATAAATTGTAATTTTATCTTATTAAATTTAAACTTTATAATTTTAAAAATTATTTTATTAGAAATAATTAAATAGATTCGGAGATAATTTCATTATAAATCAATTAAGATTCTTAAGTAATTTTATTATAATTGAATATTTTGCGTAATTTTAATAATTAATAATTGAAAAAGAATTGTATAGCTTAATTTAAGTAACTTTTATCATGAAAAGGTTATGACTTATTATTAATTTAAACTTCTTATTTTATATTTTATAATATTAAGAGTAATTAAATTAGTTTTATTAATATTTGGAGTTAAATTAATTAATATTCTTGTGCAAATTTTATAATTGGTTATTTGAAATTAAAATTCAAAAATAGAAGTATTATACAATTTAATTTAAGAAATTTGTATTATGATTGAACTACGGTTTGTTTTATTAAATTGAGCTCTTAGAGATTAATTTGTTAGAAATGATTAGATTGATTTTTCTAAATACTTTAAATTTAAGATAATTAATAGTTATGCACAATTTCTATTTTAATTAGTTATTTTATATAAATTAAAATTAAAGTTGTGATAAAAAAATAATAAAAAGTCATATAATTAAATTTAAAAATAATTGATATTTCGAGTTTTAACCATATTTTATAAAATGTGATTAGTATGTTCATTTTATAATTTAAATTAGAGAAAATTATTTGAACTCAATGAT
>NC_029792.2:23036318-23037072 GCF_000816755.2 Arachis ipaensis
AAATTAATAGTTATGCACAATTTTTATTTTAATTAGTTATTTTATATAAATTGAAATTAAAGTTGTGATAGAAAAATAATGAAAGGTCATATAATTAAATTTAAAAATAATTGATATTTCGGATTTTAACCATATTTTATAAAATGTGATTAGTATGTTCATTGTAAGATCTAGAATTTTTGAAAAAATATTATTATGAGTTAAGTTTAAATTATTTATTCATTAAAGATTTTATTTTTAGAAATTATTTTATTAAAAATAATTAAATTAAGTTTTGATAATTGAATTAAAAATTTTACTTAATCTCATAATTATTGAATAATTTTCTATATTTAAATTATACAATTTAACGGTTGTAAAAGAATAAGAATTTTATATGATTTAATTTAAATAATTAAGATTTTAGAATTTAATATTTTAATTTTTATAAACAGAAAATAAATTATATTATCTCTAATTTTAAATTAGAATACTTGATCAAAATCTAATTAGCAATCGATAATTAAGTAATATTTTTCTAATATAATTTTAAGAAATTAAATAAGATTTTAAATTAATACTCTATACCCCAATGTTATTAAAATTATCAAACCCTAATTAACCCAAATATTCCCAAATTTAACTCTAAACCTAATTTTATCCTAATTATACCATTCCTAAAAACTAACCTAATCTAAACATAACATACACAGCTGCCCTTCACCCCAAAGTCTCTCACCCATCGAAGAAAGAAAGAAAAGAGGGGGAAATCAGA
>NC_029792.2:23048995-23050672 GCF_000816755.2 Arachis ipaensis
CACCATCACCGGAGAGAGAGAGAGCGTCGATTGAGGTAGAGGGAGCGAGCCGCGTGAAGGAGCTGAGGAAGAAGACGTCGCCATCGAGCCGCCGTCCATGGAGGTTCACAATCAGGAGGAAGGCGCACCGTTCTGTCCAGAGCCGCTGCAGGAAAGACCGCCATTTTGCGCCGCTGGATCTGTCGCCGTCGCCACCAGCTTCCACCACGGTCGAGGTTGTCGCAAATGGGAGAGGATGAAGCTGCCCATGTCGCCGCCATGAGGAGTCGCGAGTCCCATCGTCGTCATCATCGCAAATGGTGTCGCCGTTGTGGTCGAACCCAGCCGCCATCGTCGCAAGCTCCGTCGCCACTGTTGGAGGTGGGTTGCCGAGCCTGTGTCGCCGGAAAGCGGCGCTGCCATAGTTGAGGCCCGTTGCCGGTAAGGGTTTTTTTTTAGTTTGGTCTCTATTCTTGTAGGTTGGTCACTGTTCTTATGGGATTCGGAACGATTATTGTCGCTGTGTGGTTGTTACAGTTGCTGTCACTAAGCTTTTGGCCGCTAGGAATGGTGCTATTGCTGTAGGAGATTGTCATCAGAGCTGCTGCTCCACTTCCGTCATTCTTTCTTTCACAGTAAGTTGCTGGTGCTCTGAAACTCGTATTATAATTGTTCTAGTTATCTGCAGTTAAGAATTCTGATGTATAGATGTGTAAAGTTAATTTTATGGGGTTGCATGTCAAAAATTGAGGTTGCTGCTGAACCATCAGAGTTTTCTTTTAATTGCGACATCGAGGTAGGGGGTTTAACTTAAACAATTTTAATTTAAGAATGCCTACAAAATTTATTGAATAACTACAAATAGATTTAATAGCTGTGAGTAATTGATTGATTATGTGAATGTTGAATTGTGGCTGAAATTGCGATTGGAATGGTTGAGATTGTGATTTGGAATTGTTGATTTAGTGTTTGATTGATTATGTGGATTGTGAATTTTTTGACAAATAATTGCTGTGAATGCTGAATTTGATGGATTGTATTGGTTGATTACTGTTGAACTGGTTAGTAAATATATTGTAATGGTGATAGAATTGATTGGTGATTGCTTTGAGATTTGATTTTGAGAGGTACTAAAGGGGTTGAATTTTGAAACACTAAACTACTTGTTGAAAATCTGAGTTTTGAAATGAAACGGCAACTTTGAAAGTGAACCAGCAACTTAATAGAGATTAGAATGATATGAGATTAAGAGCTAAGCAAACTACAACAAGTATAGTTATTAATATTCAATTTTGAAGGTTTCGTATTAACTGGAGACTGAGTTATGACTTTTTAAAGTTGAATTATAAAATCTGAGTTTCTGCTTTACTTTTAAATGAAGTCAGAAACTTTGAAAAGCTATAACTAATTCCGTGGTGATTGGAATTGCTTGAGACCAAGTATGGGTTAAACTGGAATATGTGGAGTTGGACTGGAAAATTTGAGGTCTTTTCGTTAAATACACAATTTATGGAAAATTTTTAAAGTTAGGTCGATAAATCTGTCTTGCAGCAGAAAAGTTCAAACAGGCAGCAACTTATTTGTCTTGCTGTGATTCCTACAAGCTGAGTTTTGGGGCGAAATCAATTTTGTTTTAAACTTTGATTTACTTGATTCATTTCTATAAAACTTCAGAATTTTAGGAGTTAAGGATTGGGA
>NC_029792.2:23053335-23059454 GCF_000816755.2 Arachis ipaensis
CAATTTGGGGGATGGAGCTACAGCGTTAATTTTCTTTTGAGACTACCAAGTCGTCGTTGGAGTTAAAAACTGTACGTTGGGGTATTTTAATTGAAATGTGTAGATATGTAGTCTTAAGAATTGACGTCTATTGATCTTGTTAATATTATGCTCAAAGTCTCGTGGTCGTTGAATGACACTTTCTTTCTTACTGCCTTCACCTCGTCGTCGAGACTACTGTTAGAGGATGTCGTTATCGTGGTAAGGATCGCCGGTTTTCGAATCACTGTCGTTGACATTGTTGGTGTGTCGCTGTTATTAGCAAGGCTTAGGGTATTCTTGTCACTGGTTGGATGTTCTTATCTCTGGTTTGATTTTTTTTTGGGAATGGCCGTTGCCCGGAGTTGATACCGTCGCGGCGAAAGGCCGCTGTGTCCGAGCCGTTGGGTGGAGGTTGTCACCGCTGCCTCGAACGCTGCTACCGCCGACCCAAGCTGGTGTTGCCGCTGTGGTAAACGCTACTACTGCTGCTACCCTGAGCGCTGAGGAGTACCGCCGCTGTACCCGTCGAAGTAGGAGAGGGTAAACGCTGTTGGAGCTGGCACCACCTTCGACCACCGCTGCCGCTGTCTAGGTCGCCGCGTTTTACCGCCAGAAAGGACGTCGCCGAGACCTGTCTTGCCACGCGGAAGGAGGACTAACACTTGGAGGTACCTGCCGCCGAGCTACCGCTGCAGAAGAAGGAGTCGAGGAAGTGCGCCGAGCGAGGGAGATGGAGTTAGCTGCGAGAGAGAGAGAGGCCACTACCACCGCGCCGCTGTCGTGCGTCGTGCAGGGGAGGAGAGACGGGTTAGAGGGAAGAGGGAGTCTGAGAGGAGAAAGGGAGAGGAAAGAGGGGACGAAGACTAAAGGGGGAGAAAAGAAAGAAAGAAGCTACCCACTCTCTGAAACCCCACTTCCCGTCGACACATACAATACAAATCTAATCCAATCAAAAATCCTTACCATATTAATCCTATTTTAATCCAAATCTCAATTTAAACCCTTATAAACCCAATTAATCCCAAACTATTAAAATTATTGTAACCCCATATCTCATAATTAAATTTTAGAATAAATTAAAGAATTTTAATATAATCTTTTTATAATGAATTAATAGCTAACGATTAATCTAAAACTAGTTCATAAGATTAAATTTTAATCTCTATTATATTAAATAAAAGACAAATATTTTTAATTTTATAATTTAAGATTTTAGAATTAATAAATTTAATTTAGTATATTTTAAGAATAAGAAAATGTTAGCAATTTAACATATTAAATTTATATCTTTTATTTGCATTCAATTTGATTATTCTCTTTAAACAATTTTAATTTAAGAATGCCTACAAAATTTATTGAATAACTACAAATAGATTTAATAGCTGTGAGTAATTGATTGATTATGTGAATGTTGAATTGTGGCTGAAATTGCGATTGGAATGGTTGAGATTGTGATTTGGAATTGTTGATTTAGTGTTTGATTGATTATGTGGATTGTGAATTTTTTGACAAATAATTGCTGTGAATGCTGAATTTGATGGATTGTATTGGTTGATTACTGTTGAACTGGTTAGTAAATATATTGTAATGGTGATAGAATTGATTGGTGATTGCTTTGAGATTTGATTTTGAGAGGTACTAAAGGGGTTGAATTTTGAAACACTAAACTACTTGTTGAAAATCTGAGTTTTGAAATGAAACGGCAACTTTGAAAGTGAACCAGCAACTTAATAGAGATTAGAATGATATGAGATTAAGAGCTAAGCAAACTACAACAAGTATAGTTATTAATATTCAATTTTGAAGGTTTCGTATTAACTGGAGACTGAGTTATGACTTTTTAAAGTTGAATTATAAAATCTGAGTTTCTGCTTTACTTTTAAATGAAGTCAGAAACTTTGAAAAGCTATAACTAATTCCGTGGTGATTGGAATTGCTTGAGACCAAGTATGGGTTAAACTGGAATATGTGGAGTTGGACTGGAAAATTTGAGGTCTTTTCGTTAAATACACAATTTATGGCAAATTTTTAAAGTTGAGTCATCAAATCTGTCCTGCAGAAGAAGAGTTCAAACAGGGCAGCAACTTGTTTATCTTGTTGCGGCTTCTCCGAGCTGAGTTTTGGAGCAAAACTAATTTTGTTTTAAAATTTGATTAACTTGGTTTATTGCTCTAAAATTTCAGAATTTTAGGAGTTAAGGATTGGGAATTGTGAATTTTTAAAAATTGGTGATCAAAGCTAGAAAGAATCAGTTTTCAACAAAATATGCATCAACTTCCAATGCTTGCAACTCTTAAAATTGAATAGCGATTGAGTTGCAACTAAGGCACACTTGTTGCCAGATAAGTTAGGAATCTCCAAACTAAATTTTAGCCTAATTGAGGTTATGTAGTAAATGTTGTACAAGTTCAAAGATACTAAGCTCGTTGGTTTCTAAACAAATTGATGTAACATTACTAACCTTTTCCTTTTATTGTTGCATGGAAGTTAAAGGAAATAGATGTGCTCAAAGAAAAAACTTGAAGAGAAACGAACACGGAAAGAGGAAGAATTAGCTCAAATGAAAGCTCAATTGGAAGCTTAACAAGCCGCTGTAAACTCTTTCATAGCGCGCTTTGACAATGAAAGAAACTAGACCCTAAAGGTACTCCTAAAATTGCTTATGGTTTTAATACATTTTCCTAGATGATTTCTATATTATTAGTATAGTTTAATTTGTATATGGATCTATTTATGACATTTTACTTGTGTCATGGTTGAGAAATAAGTTGTGAATTGGTTGTTTTTGTTAGAACCATAGACGGTGAAAATATCCAAGTTTTAGGGGAGGTTCTTTCAAAATTTTTCTAAACATTTTGGATAAAACTTAATGGAAAAAAATTATAATTAGTGTTATATCTTGTTTCTAATATTTTGTTTCGGTTTTTCTTATTTACAGGAGTGCTGAAATGGTGACCACATGCTACCTTGAGGGCTCAAGAATATTTTGATTCATAGAGACACTAATCTATGTTAGAATTTTTAATTTTTGGTTGAACTTATGCAAGACATATAACTTGTAGAACTTATCAATGTACTCACTAAGGTTATTTTGTTTTAAAACAATTTTAGCTAAATGAGGCATATTTGAATTATGTATGTTTTTGCATATTATATAATGTAGACTTGCTTATTAAAATAGTTAATATATTAGTTAATTTAAAAAATAATTTAATAAATTATGCATGCAATTTGTATTAAAAAAATTGTTACAAAATAATTATTTTGCTTTTGTAACTAAATAAAAAAATGTTACAAAATTAAGTTACATTTTGTAACAAAATTTTATGATAGAAAAAATTAGATTGTCACTAAAAATACCTTGAAAATCAAAATTTGTTACCACTTTTGTAACGACTTCTGATTTTTTGTATCAGGAAAATTTGTTACAAAATATCACTTTGAATTGTAATAGTTCCATTTTTTGTTACAAAAACTTTTTGTAACGGGACATACTGCAACAGTCCCTTTTTTTGTTACAAAATCCTTTTGTTTCAAAATTTCGATTTTTTGTAACAATTTTTTTGTTACAAATATTGCTTTTTCTTGTAGTGTTATAAACATCTTTCATACTACTATATATACTAAATTTTATTTTAGAAGTCGTAATACCTCGCCACCTCTGTTTTATGACTTAAGCATAAGACTCTGTGTGGTAGGGTGTTACATCATCCTTTTCATTCCCCTTCCCCTTCACCCATCTAGATTGCTTGCACTTTGGACATTCATCAAGATCAGCATATGCTTGCCCCCAAAACAAAATGCAATTATTCACACAAGCATCTACCTTCTTGTAATCTAATCCCAAATCTCGAATCACTTTTCGAGCATCATAAAATGAAGTAGGACAAGAATTGTCCTTTGGAAATATGCTTTTTAGAAAGAGCAACAAAGCATCAACTGAATTGTTGCTCCATCCATAGCGACATTTCATTTGAAATAACTTAACAATGAAAGATAATCTTGAAATCCCACTGTCCTGATACAGGCTTTGCTCAGCATCCCTCATTAGCCTCTGGAACTTTTTTGCCCCCTCTTGAGGTTCTTCTGCTATATTGTCATCTACGTTGACAGCAAAATATCTCGGCGTCTCCCCTAGTGTTTCTCCTCTAAAGATGTTATACAACATCTCATAAGTGGCAGAATCATTCTCCTTTTCACAATCAATTTCATTTAGATAAGACACATCTATAGTTGATGTATCTTGAAGACTCTCACCATGATGCACCCATGTTTTATATGAAGTCACTATCCCTCATTAGCACACATGATGATGAACTTCATTTCAAAGTTTGAACAAAAAATTGTTGCATTTGGGGCAAGGATAACGTATTTGATTTTTCACACCGGGTTGAGAGAACGTAATATCCAAAAATAATTCATCGAGGCACTTCCTAAACTCAAGAGTATGCCTATCAAAATTAATTCAATATTTATGATAATTGACCATTGGACTAATTTTTGCAGGAGATGAGAATAGATAGAAGGATGTAACGAGTGGAAAAAAAGAGCAGCAAGACATAACCTAGCATCACAGCGACTATCACTTTCAAAGAGTTCTATCTAAACTAAATTCCGAGGCGGTTTTCTATAACTCCGCAATACAAACTATCTTAATTCAATGCATTGTAAAAAACACAAAATTAATAACAAAACTGAATTAATATTTCTATGTCAATAAGGATAATGTAGTTACCTAAGACACTCAATTCACAAACAGAAAAATATAAGAAAAAAACAGAGTCAAAATCACAAAAAAAAAGCAAAAAATAGAATCAAAATAATAGAACACAGAAATAAAAAATAGAATCAAATATCAACTCTCCAAAAATAACCAAAAATCATATTTTCAATCATATTACACAACAATATTTTCATTTACAACAACTTCAGCAGAATCAACTAACAATATAGGCAACAATATTTCGAGTAACATCAGCAGATTATCAACTATAATATAGGTAGCAATATTCAAATAAATTGCACTTACCTTCAGCAGAGAAGCAATTAGACCAGACCAACAACAGAGGAAGCACGACCGAACCAAACCAGCAGAGGCAAAGGATGACGCAGGACGAGCAGAGAAGCAGGAATATCCTAATTCAATGCATTGTACAGAACACAAAATTAATAACAAAATTCAATTAATATTTCTATGTTAATAAGGATAATGTAGTTCCTAACACACTCAATTCACATACACAAAAATATAAGAAAAAATTGAATCAAAATTACCAAAAAGAAAAAGCAAAAAATATAATCAAAATAATAGAACACAAAAACAAAAAAATAGCATCAAATATCAACTATCCAAATAACCAATAATCAGATTATCAAACATATTAAACAACAATATTTTCATCGACAACAACATCAGCAGAATCAACTAACAATATAAACAACAATATTCAAATAAACTGCACTTACCTTCAGTAGACAAGCAATCAGACCAGACCAGTAGTAGAGAAAGCATGACCGAACCAGACCAACATAGGCAGATGACGACGCACAGGACAAGCAGAGGAGCAGATGTGACAAAACGGTGACCACGAATAGCGACGATGATGACCACCACGAACACCGCGACGACGACCACCACCACGAAGAGTCGAAGACCACCACAATGACAACCACACGACACGACGACGGCGCACATGGAACGACGAAGACCACTGAAGGAGCCAATACACAATAATAGATCATGGTGATGCCCTCCACAACATGATGACAGAGGAAAAGATGATAGCAGAGGAGACGACGACAAGGCAGACCAGTCAATGGAGGCTACGCCGGTGCTTCTTCTTCCAGCAGGAGCTCCATTGTTGTTCAGTGGAGTTGGAGGCGCAGAGACGAGGGTTGAGTGAGGCTCAGAGTGAGGGAGTGATGAATTATGGTTTTTTTACAGCTTCACTTTATTATTTTTTACATTTTGACTTTTGGTATCTTAGTTTTTTTTTTTACCTTTTATATTTAATTATTGTTGTTTATATTTATAATTTAATTAAAATTTTTTAAATTTCATAAATTAATTTTTAGTTAACATTAAAAATATAAAATAT
>NC_029792.2:23059476-23070241 GCF_000816755.2 Arachis ipaensis
TATAAATCTTTTTTTACTCTCAAAGTGTATAACATTTTGAAATAATTTTTTGTTACAAAATATACTTACATCTTATGACAAACAAATAACTTGTTACAAACAATGTTGAATTTTGTGACAACTTAATTTTTTGTTACAAACCAATTGGAGTTTTTGAAACAAAAAGATATTTTGTTACAAAATATTTCGAATTTTGGCAACTACTTCTTTCTTTGTTACAAAATTTTGTAATAAAATAACAGTTCGTTACAAAAGCTAACATAATTTGTAACAAAAAAAGCCAGGTTGTTGCAAAATATTAGCATGTTTTGTAACAACTTGTAACAATCACCAATTACTATTACAAAAAATCATCTTTTTGTAACAATTCTAAATTTGACACAAAATTTTTGTTACAAATGTTCCATTTTTCTGTAGTGCGCATAGGTCTAAAGTCAAGGCATCCTTACGCCTTAGGCGAACAAAGAGTTTCTCACTTAAGAAGATGTGGCTTTCTAACCAAATCAGCTCCCTCCCAGACAAAATTGTGACATATGCCGTCAATTCAATCACAAATACTCAACGGTAGCTTCGTGGTTTCCATTACATAACATGGGATAGTTGATAGAGCTGATTGAGCAAGAGTGACTCTACCTGTCAAAGAAATTCGGGCTTTCCAAGAGTCAAGACATTTCGACATTCTGTTAATAATGAATTGGAAACCCTCCTTCTTTGACCTGCCACGTAGTAGAAGTACTCCCAAATACTTACCCAAATCCTTTGTAAGTCTTATCCCAAGGGCATTATTAAAAGCATGTTTCCTCTCCAAGTTCATATTCTCTGAAAAGAAGACAGAGGACTTTGCAAAATTTACCTTTTGTACCAAGCAATGGCAAAAAAGGATCTAAAATGCCCCTTACCACTTGTACCTGATTCGTAGTTGCCTTAGGAAACAGAACAATGTCATCACCAAAACAAAGGTGAGATAGACTTGGACCTCCTCTATCAAGCGTGATCAGTTTCTAAAAATTGTGATCAACTGCAAAAGAAATTAACTGAGAAAGATGCTCAATACATAGGACAAATAGATAAGGAGAAATTGGATCACCCTGGTGCACACCTCTAGTGGGATTAAAGGAAGGTGCAGGAGTACCATTCCAAAGAACCTTCATTTCTGCAGAAGAATAGCAATGAAAGATTAAATTAACCAAGTTCTCTGGAACATTCACCTCAGAAAGAGTATCTCTGATAGATTTCCAGTTAAGACGATCGTAGGCTTTCTCGAGGTCAATTTTAATGGTCATAAAACCACTATTCCCCCTTATTTGATCTCATGGTATGAAGAACCTCTTGTGCCACTAAGATGGTATATGCATTGTGCCTCCCAGGAACAAAACTACACTGGGAGGAACTAATAAGCTTGGGCATAACTTCCTTTAACCTTTACAAGAGCATCTTAGTAATAAGTTTGTATGAGTCATTGCATAAATTAATAGGCCATAATTGTGCTATTGTTTCAGCCTTTCAGGGTTATCCACCTTCGGAATGAGAGAATTAAAAGTACTATTAGCTACCTTTATCTTCTGAAGATTTTGAAAAACCCTTTCTACCTAACTAATAAGTGAGTCTTTCACTGAATCCTAATTACTTTGAAAGAACAGACAGATGACCATTCGGACCTGGTGCTTTCCAAATGCCCATAGAGAAGAGAGATGTTTTGATTTCTTCAAGCGAGACAGCCCTATCTAAATGCTCATTTTATTTATCCGTAAGCATAAGGGACAAACCCAGAGCTTCCAACTTCTCATACCCACTATTATCCATATAGAGATTTAGAAACACTAATCTCCTTCAATTGCTGGTCATCCTCAATCCAGATCCCTTGCTGGTTGTTCAGCATACTGACTTTGTTTCTTCTTCTCCTAGTAGTGGCTAAACTATGAAAATAAAAAGTGTTCCTATCTCCATAATTAATCGATTTACACTGGAAATATTACTTCCACTAAACCTCCTCTTGGATCAATAAAGCTTTCATATCTTTTCACAATGACGATTGCAAATTCTCCAGAAAATGATTTAACTCAAAAATACAGCATTGCAGAGATGCCTTAGAGTCTAACTAAAAGCCTTGATTTTCTTTTAGCTAGATTTCCAAAATTTTCCTATTCTAAATCTTGGTAGCAGACATGAAAGAAGATACATTATCCTTAAGAAGATTCTCTTTGCTCTAGTTGTTTATAAGCAAGTTCTGAAAATCATCATGAGCAAGCCAAACAACTAAGAATATGAACGACCGGGATAAAGAGCTACCCGATTCTCCTATATCTAAGAGGATCGGCACATGATCAAATTTCAATTTAGGAAGATGCTTAGTCAAGGCTTGGAAAAATCTAAGTGACCACAAATTATTAACCACATATCTATCCAATCTCCTAAGAACTGTACCTCATTGCTAAGTAAAAAGTTGACCATGGAAGCCAACATCTTGCAAACCTAAATCAAGCAAACAGGCAGCAAAGCGTGATTGATCTCCAAAGATGTTAGAGCTTCCTCCAGTGTCCGCACTAGATAAGACACAATTAAAATCACCCCCAACACACCATTCTCCTTGCATTTGATCAGTTAATCTTTGAATATTAGTCCACAACTTAGATCTAGGTCCAATATGAGGTGAACCATACACATTAGTCAAGAACCATGACATTTCATTTTGAAAAGAGAATTTGAGATGAGAGAACTATCTATGAGACTCAAGATGCTCAATCAACCAATAATTATCGTTCCACAGAACCCAAATTCCACCTGAGAAGCCTAAACCCTCCATCAAATGACAAGAAGAAAAATTGAGCTTGCTATTATATTTGCTTTTACTCTAGATACATTAGTTTCCAGCAAACAGGGCAAATTTGTGTAAAATCTCCCACATTAGTCCCTAATCAATCTGGAAAAACCCTTTGAGCCTACACTTCTACAATTCCAAGTTATTATATTCATAATAAAACAATAATAAAGAAAAATATGGCATAAAAAAACACAATAAATAATTACTAGACAAATTATTGTATAGAGATAGAATTTCCCCCCACCATACAATTAGAAGCTATCTCCAATTCGGGAGTACTTGAAGCTTTCGCTCCATTATTAAGGTCTTAAATTGACCTCTCCGCTCTTGGGTCTGGAGAATTTGAGGCTGATTTTGGGTTTCCATCATAAAGGTGGAGATGGTTCGCAGCTAAATAATCCTCCTATGACGAGAGGTGTGTCTGAACAAAAGGGATCCCTTCCATATCACCATCGCCCTCGGTCATGAATTTTCTTGTTTGATTAAATCAATATATTCTCAATATTTGTCTTGCTTCCGATTAAGTCATATTGGTTATTTAAAATTTTATGTTGAGACTTATTATGTATATTTAAATTTTTTAATATACAAAACTGCAAATACAATCTAATCCAAACTGCATCGCAAGTAAAATTAGTATTCGAATCGGATGAATTTTTTACTTAAAACTGATCCAAACCACCATGAACAGTCATAGAATTTGGTATCATATAATATATAAATTCACACAAGTAAATATAAATTCTTAACTATTATCCAATCATCTAAAGAAAAAAATGACCTCAATTATCAAATATTGACTCTTTGTTTTCAATTAATGAAATATATTCATAAAAAATATAACTAATGAAAATAGGGGAAAGTTATGAACCCTAAACCGAAGTTATCTGTGTCTGTGTGTGTGTGCGCGCGCGTGCGCACACGTGTTAGTAAATCAAATCATGAGTTTGATTTACCTATATTTAAATATATGTTCATGTTCACTTGATTCAATTTACATAGATTTATTTAAGATAGATGTATAACCAATTTCTATTCAGGACATCGTTATAATATTGGTCTCTATTAAATTTATTAATGTAAATTACCTCTAATTATATTTCCTATAAGAGAATTTCCACCAAAGGGTAGTAAGCGGTACGGGAAAGGAGAGACTTTTAGAACCATGATTATGATTCGTTCATCATTCATTATATTTTTTTTTAGACAAATGGATTGGAGAATCTCTAATTCTAAACATTATAAACTTATGCACACTATACATTCACACACATGTAAAAGTTCTATCCATTATTTAACCATTGTCACGATTCAAACCTGAGTGCAGTATATTAAAAAGCACCACTCAACTAAAACCTCAGCTGCATCATACTTCAGATTGATGAGGAGAATTATGATTTTTTTTTTGCTTGATGTACTCATCTTTATTGGAGTGAGCTATTATTTACTCTTGGTACTTTGAAGAGGAAAGAATAAAAGAATTTTTTTTAATCAATTTGAGTTAGTCTAGTAATTAATTCATTAGTCCACTTAAGCAAGTGTAGAGATTTGAATTCCAACGTACATACTGCAATCTATTAGTCAACAAAGTCTTAAATGAGCTTAGATATACCATGGATTAGTTTTTGTTCAATGGAGCTGGGGATACCATGAGAAAATTAAAAAAAAAAAAACCTTTCCCTTTTTCACACTCCCTTACCAATGGCGGATCCTTCTAGAACCATCAATGTGGAGAAGTTGATCTCATGGAACGACCACCTCGTCAATGTTCTACAGGACCAGCGCCACATCGACAACCATGCTCTATGTCTCTAACGCACTACTTCCCTTTTTCCTTGATTCCTTGTTTAACTATTCTTCTTGATTTTATTTGCTGGTTATCATTTTTATGTTGATGAGCAGTATGTACGTTACTTATTTGTTTACCTCGGATGTCATAGTTGCTAATGTTGCAACTTTGATAAAAAATGTTGATCTTTAGTTTCTAGACACAACTTACAAGTTTTTCTTAAGATTTTGAACATTTGAACAATATCATAAACATAATTCATTTAAAAATGGAGTGGAAGTTTTAAGAAATTTCTTTCTATTTTACAATGCTTATAGGGAAAGTATAGGGAACTAACTTTTAGTCAGTCAACTTTAGGGTTTAGGATACATGATTATCGATTTATGATTTAGAGGCTAAAATTTATAATAAGTAAAATAACTTTAAGAAAAAATTACTAATGTTAGCTAAAAAATGTTAGTTTCCTAGCATTACTCATTCTGCATTCACCTCAACATTTTCATATGCACTCGTCTTCTACGGGCTCTCTAAGTCTCAATTATGAGTATTGCTTCTATGATTTATTGATATACAATACAAGTTCAATCTAAATGATAACATGAAAAGGTGCAAGGTCCTTAGATTTTATAATGTTTGCATTTGATTCACTCATTAGTAGGTTTAGTATGTACTTATGCCTTCTCTATGATTGAAGAAAGAACTCCATTACAACCAATTCTATTCTATATCTATCCATTTGAGTTCAAGTTATATATAATTCAAGTTATATATTTGTATGCAAGATGGATACATGCAAGCAAAAAGAAGAGGAAGCTAGATGTGAGACTACTTTTGATGAAGAACTAGACCTTCTGCAAAGAGAGTCAGATGAGGAGCTTGAGAAAGAAACTTACTGAAAGAGAAATTTAGATAGTTTTCATATTTCTAATTTTGTATTTGTATCTGCATGATTTTCTAGTTATTTTGAACTTTCTGGATGACATATCTTCTTTGTTCTTACCATATGCTTCAACATAACCATTGAGGTTGAGGTTAATGATCTAATGCAGAAGCAAAAGTTAGAGTTTAAGATTGCTCTTATCTTAAATGTTAGAGTCTTAGTAATATAAATATGCCTTATTAATCACAATTAGGGGTGAAAACAGGCCAGGCTTTAGTCTTAACAAGCCAGGCCTGTAATAGAGTATATCAGCCTAAGCCTGGCCTATAGCCTAGTATAGGCTTTTTAATGAGTTATGAGCCTGGCCTGTTGATAAATCTGGCCTGGCCTAAAGCCTGTCAATATGCTTATTTTTTTAATAATAATTAAATTTAAGATATAATTTAATTTTTAAAATTATAAAATATAAAATAATAAATTTATGGACAATATTAATACAAAATAAAGACAAAATATCGATAAATAACTAGCATTGATTAAAAAAGAGATAATATATATGAATATTTTTCCACTTGGCTACTTCCAAAATATGTAATATATCAAAATAAAAGACTTCATCAATATCAAGAGTTATAACAAACTAACTAAACATAACATCAAATAAAAGCTAATAATGGTGCAATGCCAGTATCTGTTATTGGCATTGTTAGTACTGATGGATTAATTTCTTCTCCATTTAAAGAAATAGAATTGGCCAATAGATCACTTGGAATTACAAATTCAGCCATTTCTAAAGCCTAAACAAAAATTAACAGACAACATTATCTCATGATTTTTTTACTTTCATTATATCATTGGCATAAAGTAAGAACATTTTAATGAAGAAAAAAATTGATAAAATTTTATGTTCGAAAAAATAGAAATAATATCACAACACAAACAAAAAAATCGAACTTAAAATAAGATCTATGACAGAATAATACCCTAATTGATGAAAAAATAATTAACATTATAACAATAAATATAAAAATAATAAAATAAAAATAATGACATGAGAAAGAAAAAAAAGTACGTATAGTCAAAGGAAGAGAAGATGAAGAGGATGGTAGTATGGTAGAAGAGCGTGTAGAGTGGAGAAGAGAAGAGAAAATGACTGTGTGTATGTTTGTTTCTTTATTAATGTGGAGGGAAAGTTTTTAGAATTATTTTATTTGATTTACTTTTGATATTCCAATATCAAAGATTAAAGATATTAAGAAAATAAAAATACACATGTATAATTAAAGAGACAAATGGCTTAGTGGATAAAAGAATTTTCATATGAAATAAGACCTAAGCTCAAATCCTTTCAAAAGCATTTTTACTAGTATAATAAAACTTTATATATGTATTTGCAGGCCCAACAGACTATTTGCTGCAGGCTGCCTGGCCTATTTCCACCCCTAATCACAATGTCATAGTCAATTAAATTGTTATAAATTGGTGACAAATCTTAACTTATAGTGTTGTACATAATTTCATATAAATCGGAACATAAATAATTGCATTATTCTCTTGCTTTTTAGGAAGCTACTTTCAATGTATGCTTGTGTAATAAGCAACTACATAGCAACAATTATCACAGAAATAGTAAGAAGAAGAATGTATGAATTAGAATGAGAAGCAATGAAACAGTAAAAGCAGCCCCTAAAAAGTAGGGAGCCCTGCACTAACAATTCATAATCATTATCAATAGCTACTTTCTATACACTAGCAATTTATTATCACCTGTGACGCACAACAACTACACCTTATAGTCTTTCATCCACATAGGTCACTCTCTTGCCAGCTGGATCCTTCTTCTTATTGGATTCTCCAACCCATTTTCTTTATCCTCTTGGGCCTTGTTATTGGCTATGTTTTTATCAATTAATCCCCTCATTGCAATGACCTTATCCTTAATAATTTCAATAGGATACATTTTTACCAACTTAGCCCAACTCACCCAAGTAGCCTCCTCCCGGGGTGCTCCTTGCCATTTGACCAAAACTTGAACATCTTGGGAGCCATCATCAAGTTGCCAATTTTTACTGTCAATGATTGCTGCTGGAACAGGTTCAAAGGGAAGAGAAAGCAAAGGTTCTGCAATAGCATCTGCTTGCATAGGATCCCCTTTGAATTCCTTCAATAGGGATACATGAAAAATTAGGTGAATGGCACTACAACTTGGAAGGTCCAGCTTATAGACCACAACGCCTACACGTTGGATAATCTTAAAAGGAACATAGAATCTCTTGCCTAGCTTTAGACTACCACAAGCCACCAACGATCCTTGTCGATACGGTTGAAGCTTCAAAAGAACCTAATTGCCCACATTAAAATCCTTCTCACGTCTATGGTGATCAGCCAAGTGCTTTATACGGTTTTGGACTTGTTGAAGACAAAAGCAGAGCTCCAAATCTAGAGACTTGCACACACAAAGCAAATCATCAACATCTTATACCGTAGATGAGTGGTGCACATATCCGAGAATGGTTCAAATGGAGAATCCCAACAGGGCTTCATTTGGAGACATCTCAATGGTGGAGTGGAAGAGGTTATTATAACAAAATTTAGCCCAATTGAGATAAAGAGACCACTTGGCAGGGTTGGCATGGCTGAAAATTCTCAAATATTGCTCCAGTGTCTTGTTGAATACTTCCGTTTGGCCATCTGTTTGAGGATGGTATGATGTACTATAGAGTAGCTTAGTTCCACAATTCAAGAACAATTTCTTCCGAAAATGACTCAAGAATAGAGGGTCTCTATTTGAAACAATAGTAGTTGGGAAGCCATGATACCGTACCACCAAAGTAATGAATTTCTAAGCCACCAACTTAGTCGTAAACCCCGTTTTCAAAGGAGCAATCCAAGCTATTTTACTGAATCTGTCCACCACTACTAAGATTGTTGGGAACACATTGGAGTTGAGAAGCCAAGTAATAAAATCCAAACTAATGTCATCCCATGGTTTTGCCGGAATAGGAAGGGGTGAAGGAGGCCTTGAGGTTTAGCGATGCTGTGTTTTGTATATTGACACTCCACGCAATGGTTGACAAACTGCACGACATCTTGGTGCATTCCTGGCCAAAAAAATAGCTCACTCAACCCTTTGTACGTCTTCAAAATTCCCCCGTGGCCTACTATCAATACCGAGTGATAATGTTGCAAGAGAGTGTCACGCAAGTCAACAAACTGAGGTATCCAAATCTGCCCCTTGTACAGTAGTAAACCATCTTGGAATAGATAGTTGGAGCCTAAATCTCCATTCTTGAAGTGATCTTGCAACTGTAACATCTCCTCTGATTCCCGATTAGCTCGCAACAACTTGGGTAAGAGGCGAGATTGTATTGTGGTGAAAGCTTGGAGACAAGGGTAATGCTCTCTTCATCTTGCCTTGAGAGAGCATCCGCAGATGTATTAAATCTCTCTAGCCGATACTCAATCTCAAAATTGTAACCCAATAGCTTGGAGAGATAATGCTGCTATTTTGGCGTGAGAATCACTTGCATCATGAGTTCTCATAGCCCTTGATGGTCAGCTTGATGAGGAACCTTCTTCCCACTCCACTTTGCCACTGATTAAGTGACGGCATAAAGCTCCCAAATGTACGACGAGGCTTGCGCCATCCTTACTCCCAACTTTTTACTAAAATACGTGATGAGCGCTAAACACCAATTTAGAAAATTCACAAGTTTAAAAGCTCAATATCGTTGTAGCTTTAAATCGGAATTTAATGCTCTTCAAAGTTTAGTTTAGAATGTCACAATTCAAATCAAATATCGGGAGTTTTAATCTTAGGTCATTCTCCTTTGGAATCACAATTGAGTGCATATCATTGACTATGGGGGAAATTGGGGGTTTGAGCAAAATAACAAAATATAAATAGCAAGAAAGTAAACAAGTAAGCAAGAAATTAAACTAAGAGCAATTAAACTAATTAACTAAAGAAGCAAAAGTAAATTCAAATGCTAAAAAGATCTTGGCAAGGGTTGAGAGTCAAAGATCACTATCCTTGTCACTAACTACAAACATGACAATTATAAAGAGTTAATCCCACTTCCTTCCTCAATTTTTTCACATTGAGAAAAGTCAAGTAGGCATAATTAATCCTAATCCATAAGTCATAACTAACTTACTAATTGAATTAGTAAAAGACTAACGTCAACTGAAACAAGATTAATTAACAACCCTAAATCACCAATCAATATTGGACATCAATAACTCAAGGTCACCTAAGTCCTCATCCCAAGCCAAGAATGAAAAAAACTACTTCATAACTAATGCAAACAATTTATCAAACACTTGGTATGCATAAATATAAAGCATCATAAATTGTAAGAATTAGTAAAATCTACAACTACCAATTGTAAGAAAGCAATAATAACAACTCAATTAAGCAACAATCAAGCATAAAACATCAAATTTCATTAATAGAAAGTGAGAATTTAACAAGTATTTATAAACTAAAGGTTTAATTACTCTGTTGGTCCCTATAGTTTTGTGAAATTTTCAATTAGGTCTCTATACTTTTTTTTTCTTTTAATTGGATCCCTTGATAAATCACTATTTTATGGTTTATCTTGTGCTCAATTGAGTGGTTTTTATCTACTCTTTACCCACTTATTCATACTATTTGCATGGTTTTATATTTGCCTTCCTAATTATGTGCTTTGATTGAAAACATGCTTCTTTGATCTTATATTTGCTTATTATTAATCCTCTCTTGTCACTATTAGATGCCTTGATATGTGTGTTAAGTGATTTTAGAGATTACAGGGCAGGAATGGCTCAGAGGATGGAAAGGAAGCATGCAAAAGTGGAAGGAATACAAGAAGCCGGAGAAATTGTTAAGCTGTTCAGCCTGACCTCTTCGCACTCAAACGGCTATAACTTTAGCTACAGAAATCCAAATGACGCGGTTTCAGTTGCGTTGGAAATCTAACGTCCGGGGCTTCGATTTGATATATAATATGCCATAGTTTCCCTGACGCTAGGCGACGCGACCGCGTGACCCATGCGGCCGCGTCGCAGTGACAGAAATCAGCGTGTTTGAATTCTTCTCCAGCGATTTCTGGGCTGTTTTCAACCCAGTTTGCAGCCCAGAAAATACAGATTAGAGGCTATAAAGTGGGAAAATCTATTCATTCATGAGGAAGGCTTTCACATTCACAATTTTAGGAGTAGATGTAGTTTTTAGAGAGAGAGGTTCTCTCCTCTCTCTTAGGATTAGGATTTAGGACTTCTCTTAGTTTTA
>NC_029792.2:23070266-23085853 GCF_000816755.2 Arachis ipaensis
GATTTTGCTTTAGCTAGGATTGCTCTAACACTAGTCTCTCCACAGGAGTTGACTAGGACTTGAGAATCAAGCTAATTAGTCCACTTGATTTAACTAAGTGGGATTAAAATCCAATTCTCATCACATCTGATAAGGATAATAAGGACAGGATTTCCGGTTCTCATACCTTGCCAAGAGTTTATTTTACAGTTATTTATTTATTTTTATTGCTTGAAAATATACCTGTGCGCATTGCCCAAACTCCAGAACCCTAATTTACAAACTCATAACCAATAATAAGAACATACCTCCCTGCAATTCCTTGAGAAGACGACCCGAGGTTTGAATACTTCGGTTATCAATTTTAAAGGGGTTTGTTACTTGTGACAACCAAAACGTTTGTACGAAGGGATTTCTGTCGGTTTAGAGACTATATCTACAACGCGACTGTTTTTATGAACTTCTTTACTGGCAAAAATCCTAACGTCAAAATGGCGCCGTTGCCGGGGAATTGCAAACGTGTGCCTTATTATTGGTTATTGTAAATAGTTGCTTTTTTTTATTTGTTTATTTGTTTTTATTTTTGTTTTTATTTTTGCTTTTTTCATAAATTAAGAGGTTATTGGTTCTTATTTAATTATTAAAAAAATTTTCAAAAATTTTTTTCTTGGTGTTCATCTTGATCTTCAAGTTGTTCTTCGTGTTCATCTTGACCTTCAAGTCGTTCTTAGTTGTTTTCTTCGTTTTGATCTAAAAAAATTTAAGTTTGGTGTCATTTTATTGTTTTTCTCTTTCCTTATTAAATTCAAAAATTCAAAATTTAAAACTCAAATTTCAAAATTTAATTTTAAAAATTTTTCAAATTTCAAATCTCAAATTTCAAATTTTCAAATTTCAAATTTCAAAATTTAAATTTGTTTTTATTTTTGTTTTTAATTTTTATTAACTAACTATGAGTTCTCACCCCTCTCGCTTCAAGTTTGATTCCAATGTTGTTGTTAGGAATGGAAACTATAACGAGAACAGGCATCAAGATTGGAAAAATCAAAGCTGGGAGGAGCCACAAGGATTTGATCAACCCTCATGGCAACAACCACCTCCAATGGACTATCAACAACCATTCTGTGATGCATATCAAGGCAATGGCTATGGTGAGCACTCTTTTGATTATCAACAACCCCCTCCTCAACATAACTTTGGACCACCAAACTCACAAGCCCCTTTCCGCCATTTACCTCCATATGACCCTAACCCTCAACCACCATACCAACCACCTTATGAGCCATATGAACCATATATAGAACCACCACAATTCCAACCCAATTACTCACAAGAACCACCACTTCAATATTCACCATCTCCATATCCATCAATCCAAGAGCACTATGATCCTATTTATGAAAGCTGAGTGCATCAAGAGACAAAGGATCGTTTCAAGGAAACAGTGGATCGATTTCATGCAACCATTCGTCAATTGGAGCAAGCGATAATTCAATTAGCTTCCCGACATTCGGACACTCAAGGAACCCCCATGGCTTCATGTGGACAATCTAATGAAGAATGTAGCATGAAGGAGATACTAGAAACTCCAGTGAACAGTACGGAGCACGACTTTGTACTGGAACAAGTGGAGGAAGCCGGAATTATTGAAGAAGAAGAAGTAGTTGAAGACTTAGGAGACGCAGAACCTCCATGGGAAAGTCCAGTCATAGAACCCCCTTCCAAGAAGTTTGAAATTGATGCTGAGGAGGGTGTACAACCTCCAAGGCATATCACAATTGAAGACTTGGAAGAGGTTGATCAAGAGATGGAGATTCAAGAAGAAGAAGCACAACCTCCCATGCCCTTGGAAAGCAATGAAGAGAAAATTGAATTGGAAGAAAGCTACCAAGAGGAAGAGGTTGAAATTGAAGAAGCTTGTAAAGAAGTGGTAATTATCAGAGAAAAGCACAAGGGAGTAGAGCTTGCAATTTCATTAAAAATACCTCCCCCTAAGTTTCCATCATCCTTCACAACATTCAAGTGGGTAAAATTCATATCCTTTAGCTTTCTAATTCCACTTGAATATGGGCTACTGGAGATGGATGGTCAATGGTGCACGAAATTGTGATCTCAGGTAACGGCGCTAGAAACTCTGTACGCACGTCTTAATAAATCGTTTTTCATTCACAACTTCGATACAACTAACCAGCAAGTGCACTGGGTCGTCCAAGTAATAAACCTTACATGAGTAAGGGTCGATTCCACGGAGATTGTGAGTCTTCTATGTCTCTTCCTTGTCTTTGTTGCTCCTCCCTCATTGCTTTTTGATCTTCTCTAATTTCACGAAGGATGATGGAGTGCTCTTGATGTTCCACCCTTAATTGTCCCATGTTGGAACTTAATTCTCCTAGGGAGGTGTTGATTTGCTCCCAATATTTATGTGGAGTGAAGTGCATCCCCTGAGGTATCTCAGGGATCTCTTGATTTGTAGCCACATGTTCTACCACTGAGCTATAGACCCTTGAGATGAATCTTTCCATCTCCCATGACTCGGAGGTGGAAGCAATTGTCTTCCCTTTCCTCTTTCTTGAGGTTTCTCTGTCCTTAGGTGCCATTAATGGTTATGGAAAAACAAAAAAGCTATGCTTTTACCACACCAAACTTAGAATGTTACTCGCCCTCAAGCAAAAGAAGAAAGAATAGAAGAAGAAGAAGAAGAAGATATGGAGGAGATGGAGGGATGTGTGTATTCGGCCATATGGGTGGGATTGGGTGGGAAAGAGATGTTGAATTTTGAAGGTAGGTGGGTGTATGGATGTGAGTGGTTAAGTGGTGATAGGGAAGAGATATTGAGGTGATTGGTGAAGAGTTTTGGGGAAGAGTGTTTATGGGATTGTGTGAAAGAGGGGTGAGAAGAAGTGAGTGGAGGTAGGTGGGGATCCTGTGGGGTCCACAGATCCTGAGGTGTTCAAGGATTTACAACCTTGCACCAAATTGGGCATGCAAAATGTCCTTGCACACAACTATGGGCGTTCAGTGCCAGATTGGTGCTTGTTCTGGGCGTTGAACGCCCATTTGTTGCCCATTTCTGGCGTTGAACGCCAGAACCATGCTTGTTCTAGGCGTTCAGCGCCAGCTCTTCTCCAGGGTGCAATTCTGGCGTTCAAATGCCCAGATGCTGCCCATTTTGGGCGTTCAGTGCCAGAACCATGCTCTGTTCTGGCGTTGAACGCCAGCCAGATGCTTCTTACTGGCGTTTAAACGCCAGTAAGTTCTTCCTCCAGGGTGTGATTTTTCTTCTGCTGTTTTTGATTCCGTTTTCAATTTTTATATTTATTTTGTGACTCCACATGATCATGAACCTAATGAAATATGAAAGAACAAGAAAAATAAAATTAGATAAATAAAAATTGGGTTGCCTCCCAACAAGCGCTTCTTTAATGTCAATAGCTTGACAGTGGGCTCTCATGGAGCCTCACAGATGTTCAGAGCATTGTTGAGACTCCCCAACACCAAACTTAGAGTCAATAGCTGTGGCTAGGAAAGGTCTTCCAAGGATGATGGATTCATCCTCATCCTTTCCAGTATCAAGGATTATGAAATCAGCAGGGATGTAAAGGCCTTCAACCTTTACTAACACGTCCTCTACTTGTCCATAAGCCTGTTTTCTTGAATTGTCTGCCATCTCTAATGAGATTTTAGCATCTTGCACCTTAAAGATTCCCAGTTTCTCCATTACAGATAGTGGCATGAGGTTTATCTCTGACCCAAGGTCACATGGAGCCTTCTCAAAGGTCATGGTGCCTATGGTACAAGGTATTAAGAACTTTCCAGGATCCTGTTTCTTCTGAGGCAATGTCAGTTGATCCAGATCACTTAGTTCATTGGTGAACAAGGGAGGTTCATCTTCCCAAGTCTCAATAATTTGGCATTCAGCTTCATGATTGCACCAAGGTACTTGGTAACTTGCTCTTCAGTAACATCCTCATTCTCTTCAGAAGATGAATACTCGTCAGAGCTCATGAAGGGCATAAGGAGGTTCAATGGAATCTCTATGGTCTCTAGAAGGGATTCACCTTCTTTCTGTCTGAAGGTTTGAACATCCACTCTAAGCTTGCTCAGCTTTTGAGGAGGAAAGAACTTAGCTAAGAAATCCTTGACCAGCTTATCCCAAGAGTTCAGGCTATCCTTAAGTTGAGAGTCCAACCATATCCTAGCTCTGTCTCTTACAGCAAAAGGGAAAAGCATGAGCCTGTAGACTTCAGGATCTACTCTATTAGTCTTAACAGTATCACAGATTTACAAGAATTCAGTTAAGAACTGAAAAGGATCTTCAGATGGAAGTCCATGAAACTTGCAGTTCTGCTGCATCAGAGAAACTAATTGAGGTTTCAGCTCAAAGTTGTTTGCTCCAATGGTGGGAATGGAGATGCTTCTTCCATGTAAATTGGAATTAGGTGCAGTAAAATCACCAAGCATCCTCCTTGCATTATTATTATTTTCGGCTGCCATCTCCTCTTCTTGTTCGAAAATATCTGAAAGGTTCTTACTGGATTGTTGTAATTTAGCTTCTCTTAGTTTTCTCTTCAGAGTCCTTTCAGGTTCTGGATCTGCTTCAATAAGAATGTTCTTGTCCTTGCTCCTGCTCATATGAAAAAGAGGGAACAGAAAAATAATAATAATAGGGATCTTTTTTACCACAGTATAGAGGTCCCTGTGTGAGTAGAAGAAAAGAAGAAGAAAAAAATTCGAACACAGATAGAAGAGGGGGTTCGAATTTGGGTGAGATGAAGTGTTAGTAGATGAATAAATAAATAGAAGGAGATAAGAGAGAGAGAGAGAGATAATTTTCGAAAATAATTTTTGAAAAAGAGTTAGTGATTTTCAAAAATAGTTTTTGAAAAAGGTTAGTAATTTTCGAAAATTAAAATCAAAAATTAAAATAATTAGTTAATTAAAAAGAATTTTTGAAAAAGAGGGAAGATATTTTCGAAAATTAGAGAGAGAGAGTTAGTTAGGTAGTTTTGAAAAAGATAAGAAACAAACAAAGAGTTAGTTAGTTAGTTAGTTGAAACAAATTTAAAAATCAGTTTTGAAAAGATAAGAAGATAGGAAGTTAGAAAAGATATTTTAAAATCAAATTTTTGAAAAAGATAAGATAAGAAGATATTTTTGAAAAGATATGATTGAAATTAGTTTTGAAAAAGATTTTATTTTTAAAATCACAATTAGTGACTTGATTCACAAGAAATCACAAGATATGATTCTAGAACTTAAAGTTTAAATCTTTCTTAACAACAAACTTGAAATTTTTGAATCAAAACATTAATTGATGATGTTATTTTCGAAAATTATGATATAAAATTAAGAAAAATATATTTGAAAAATATTTTTAAAATTTTCGAAAATAACTAAGAAAAATAGAAAAGATTTGATTTTTTTGAAAAAAATTTTGAAAAAGATAAGATTTTTAAATTGAAAATTTGATTTGACTCATAAAAACAACTAGATTTTAAAATTTTTTGAAAAAGTCAAATCTAATTTTCGAATTTATGAGAAGAAAAAGGGGAAGATATTTTTTTATTTTTGAATTTTTAATGATGAGAGAGAAAAACAATGAAAATGCTCAATGCATGGAGATTTTAGATCAAAACAATGAATGCATGCAAGAATGCTATGAATGTCAAGATGAACACCAAGAACACTTTGAATGTCAAGATGAACATCAAGAACTTATTTTTGAAAAATTTTTAATGCAAAGAAAACATGCAAGACACCAAACTTAGAAATCTTTCATGTATAGACACTATGAATGCAAGAATGCATATGAAAAATAAGAAAAGACACAAAACATGAAAACATCAAGATCAAAGAAGAAGACTTACCAAGAATAACTTGAAGATCATGAAGAACACTATGAATGCATGAATTTTTTGAAAAATGCAAGATGAATATGCAATTGACACCAAACTTTCAACTTGACTCAAGACTCAAACAAGAAACATGAAATATTTTTGATTTTTTATGAATTTTTTTATTTTTTTGGTTTTTTCGAAAATTATATGAAAAAGAAAAATAAGGATTCCAAAATTTTTAATATGAATTCCAGGAATCTTTGTACTCTTAGTCTAAAGCTCCAATCTGAGGGTTAGACATGGCTTAAAAGCCAGTCAAGCTTTAGCATGTAAATTACATCCATTGAGGTGATTAGTTGAAGCCCCGGTCCAAAAGAATTTAGACATGGCTTTACAGCCAGCCAGGATTCAACAAATCATCATGAAACACTAGAATTCATTCTTAAAAATTCTGAAGAAAAATATATTTTTGAAAACATTGATTTTAAAAAAAAAATTTTTGAAAACAGATGAGAAATTTTTGAAAAATTTTTGAAAATAAAACAAAAATAAAATTACCTAATCTGAGCAACAAGATGAACCGTCAGTTGTCCAAACTCGAACAATCCCCGGCAACGGCGCCAAAAACTTGGTGCACGAAATTGTGATCTCAGGTAACGGCGCTAGAAACTCTGTACGCACGTCTTAATAAATCATTTTTCATTCACAACTTCGATACAACTAACCAGCAAGTGCACTGGGTCGTTCAACGCCCATTTTCGTCGTCTAAACTCGGTCAAAATATGGAGTATTATACATTTCTGGAAAGCCCTGAATGTCTACTTTCCAACGCAATTAGAAGCGCGCCATTTTGAGTTCCGTAGCTCCAGAAAATCCACTTTGAGTGCAGGGAGGTCAGAATCCAACGGCATCAGCAGTCCTTCTTCTACCTCTGAATCTGATTTTTGCTCAAGTCCCTCAATTTCAGCCAGAAAATATCTGAAATCACATAAAAACACACAAACTCATAGTAAAGTCCAGAAATGTGAATTTAACATAAAAACTAATGAAAATATCCCTAAAAGTAACTAGATTCTACTAAAAACATACTAAAAACAATGCCAAAAAGCGTATAAATTATCCACTCATCAGTCAACTTAGAACTCTTTGTGGCATTAAGAGTAAGAGGAAGATGGTCAGTGGTAAGAACTGTCTTGCAAAGTTCATTATGGTTGGAAGCTTTAAGTTTAAACGCAAGGGTTGGTGTAGAGCTCAATTGAATGGGTCTAGGAAGTTGTTTGGACACTTCAGTGAGAATTCTAAAGCTGAATCACCCGGATGGAATCATGATAATCAACTTGAAGATGGGTGCAAAAGCAAGATCTGGGACCCCGGAATTCAATCTAGAAATCAGCACTCTTGGGGCCTTGTCACTTGCTTTAACTTACTTGAAGGCTTTCTGCGTCTAGTTTGGGATCCCGGAGGTTACTGGAGATACAAACATTGGTGGAGATTCCTAGATGAGTTCAAACACAAGCCACCATAACAGGGAGCTCACCAAATGTCCAACTTAAGGACTTTAACTAAAAGTGCTAGGTGGGAGACAACCCACCATGGTATGATCGTTCCTTTTTTTTTCATTTTTATTTAGTTTTAATTGTTTTCGAGTTCTATTTTATATTGAACCTGGAGTTTTGCATCACATTCATATTAACACTGCATTCTACATTTTTTTTCAGATTATAAAAAAAAAAAAAGCACGCACGCGACGCAGCAGCGTCGCTGACGCGTCCGCGTCACCAGTGCAATGGGAAGAAAAGAAGACGAACAGAGAGTCACGCGAAAGCGTGGCTGGAGGTGCGCCTTTAGCATAATTTGACCCCACGCGACCGCGTCGCTGACGCGTCCGCGTCAGGTGGGAACTTTGGCCTCCCACGCGACCGCGTCACCCACGCGGCCGCGTGCCCTGAAAATCGACGTAAAAAGGGTGCATGGCAGAGAGTTGAGCTGGAGTTGGGCTGGACTCGTGCTAGAAGCCCAAGCCCTCCCACGCAAACGCGTGCCTCATGCGTTCGTGTCATATTGGAGATAAGGCCATTCACGCGATCGCGTCACCCACGCGACCGCGTCACCCAGATTTTTGGCAAAAAGAGTTTCGAACAGAGAACTGCGCAAACGCGAGGCTGCACTCGCGCCAAAAGAAGATTAAAGGAAGAATATTGAATTTCTGATTGACAGCAATTTGTTTTGAGTGGCATGAGTGTACTTTTCTCTTTTGTGAATATTATTGCTTCTGAATTTGAAATCACTTTGAAGTGGTATCTCTCAGTTCAGTTGCAGCTTTGATATATATGCAGACTTTTATTGTGATCTTTGTGAATATTCCTACCTGCTGATATATATGCAGACTTTTCTTCTGTTTCTTCTGAACTTCCAGCTTTGGTTAATAAGGCTAATTTCTTGTTATTAACTTATATTTTTCTGGGCTTGATCAGAACTGTACCTTTAGTTTATGGCTTGTTCATTATTTCAGATACGGCACTTATTTAATTGATCTGCATTGATTTATTTAATTGCTTTATAGAGATAACCAATGTGCATTGACACTTTTGCTTTAGTTTTTCTACCTTATTCCTAATTTTTCTATATGCATATCTTCCCACCAGACTTCAATTGATGCTGCAAACTATGACAATGTGATGTTACTGGGTGGAAGAGCGCCAGAGTATCTTGCTCATGATCCTCTTGTGGCACTGGTGATCAAGCTTTTCAGTTCTGGAAAAGCACTTGCTTCCATTTGCCTCGGACAGTTGATTCTGGCGGCTGTAGGTGTAGCTAAAGATCACAAGATTACCACTTTTCCTCCTGTTAAACCAGCACCGGTTGCCTCTGGTGCTCATTGGGTTGAACCAGACACTAGCAACAGTGGTGGATGGTAATCTCATTACTGCCGCCACTTATGAAGGGCACTCTGAATTTATTCAGCACTTTGTAAAGGTACTAGCAGGCAACATAAGTGGCTTCAACAAAAAAAATCCTCTTTCTTTGTGGGGTATGTTCAAATGATTTTCAGGCACACACAACTGATAGGAACTTAGTACTCAGGGCACTAAAGTCTTTGTTTATTCTCTTTTCTTTTATTTATTTTAATTTTAGACTTAATTTGTAATCCTCTTTATATTCATTGATACATGGAAATTAGTAGTTTAGACTTTAGACATGTTTCATTTTTTTCTCTATTGTTGAATGATTGTTCAATTGGATAGTTGGATCTATTGTTTTATGTACTAATATACTATATCATTATAATGCTTGTGAATCTTTAGAATGTATTTACTATGCTTTGCTAGAATATTTTTTAATTTAGTATAATTGTGTATTTATTTTTATTTTATAAGATTTAACTCATTTAATTAAAAATACAGAATTATATATGTAATCATATTATTAAATATTATATTGTACAAAAAATTATTAGAATATATATATATATATAGAAAATTAAAAAAAAAACAATGAGGGACCTAAGGCTACACTTATAAAAAGTAGTCATGGTATATAATGTGGCTACGCTTTACAGGTGATGCAGTAGCGTTGAAAAGCGTAGCCTATTCTGGCAAAAATAGAAGCTGAAAAGTGTAGCCTTTGGTCTTGGACAGCATCACTTAAAAAGCATACCCTATTCCCAAACGCCAAAAGTGTAGCCCTTGGTGAAGACAAGCGTAGCCTTTGAGAATAGGCAACGGCCGAATAGGAATCACCATAAAAAGCGTAGCCGTAGCCCAGAAAGCGTAGCCGTAGCCTAAGGCATCATTTTTTTTTTACTTTTGGCTACACTTTTTAAGTGTACCTGAATGGGTGTTTTTCTTGTAGTGAATTCTCATCACAATTGATAAGGATAACTAGGATAGGACTTCTGGTTCTCATACCTTGCCAAGAGTTTATTTTACAGTTATTTATTTATTTATTTTTATTGCTTGAAAATATACCTGTGCGCATTGCCCAAACTCCAGAACCCCAATTTACAAACTCATAACCAATAATAAGAACATACCTCCCTGCAATTCCTTGAGAAGACGACCCGAGGTTTAAATACTCGGTTATCAATTTTAAAGGGGTTTGTTACTTGTGACAACCAAAACGTTTGTACGAAGGGATTTCTGTCGGTTTAGAGACTATATCTACAACGCGACTGTTTTTATGAACTTCTTTACTGGCAAAAATCCTAACGTCATCCCTACACCAAAATTTTTTTTTTCAATTAGGTCCCTCTTAGCAGTAATTGGCTTAATTGTATAGAGACCCAACTAAAAAAAAGAAAAAAGAAAAACTGGTGCAGGGATCCAAATAAAAGGAAAAAAAATATAGGGACCCAATTAAAAAACAAATTGGTGCAAAGACTCAATTAAAATGAAAAAAAGTATAGGGACCTAATTAAAAATTTCGTGAAACTAAAGAGACCAACTGAGTAATTAAACCTAAACTAAAATAGCAAAAATGGAAAAACTAACAAGAGAATTCTAGTAAACTAAGATAGTAGAATAAGAAAATGTAAATAAAACTTAACTAAAATAAGATTATAAACTAAAACTAGAGAGAAAACTAAGTAAAACGCTAAGAATTCTAGAGATAAGTTGGTGCTTCTTTCTCTAGAATTTCACTAAAACATCATAAAAACCTAAACTATCACTACTTGATTGATTCTCCTTTATCTTGGCTTCATATACCATCAGAAATGGATATTGGGGCCTTTGGAAACCCCAAAGACGATGATGCACGTATTTCATTAAACCAGGCACTTTTTTGCGCACGGGAAAAATGGTAGCCCACGCAAAAAACTCACCTAAGCGTGAATTGCTCACCTACGTAAGAAATTCGCCCATGCGAGCATCCAGCAATCTCCACTCTGAATCGCTTCCCGAATTTCCTTCTTCTATGCATTCTTTTCGATCCTTTGAAGCTGTTGATGTATCTGAATCCTGAAACGCTTAAAGAAATCTTATCACGGTATCGAATGGAATAAAAATAGAATTAATTTGACATTTTTTTATAGCATAAAAAGCATGCTTAATCCATTAAGCACAATTAGGAGAAAATTCACAAAACCATGTAATTTCAAGGAATAAGTGCAAGATAATTAAGTTGATAGATTCCACTCTTTTCAACCCAAAAATTATCATAAAATATGAATTTATTAATACAAATTGGGTAACCCACTTGGGATAAAACTATGCCAACCCCGATATTGGACACGTCAATTTCCATGACAAAAGGTTGGGAAAAAATGGGAAGGGCTAATACCGGAGTGTGAACCATTAACTGTTTCAAATGATTAAAGGCATGATCAGCATCCATTGTCCAATGGAACACATTTTTTTTTAGTAATTCAGTACGAAGAAACACTAACTGGGCATAGTTGGCAACAAACTTCTTGTAGTATCCTGTGAGTCCAAGAAACCCACACAGTTGCTTCACAGTGGTTGGAGTTGGCTAGGCGACAATTCCTTCAATTTTCGAAGGATCCACCCTCACCCTTTCCCCAGAAATCACATGACCCAAATATTCAATCTGCTGCTGGAGGAAAGTGCATTTGGATTGTTTGGCAAATAACTGATGCTCTCTGAGAACTTGCAATTCTTGAGCCAAGTGCTGCAAATGTTCCTCTCTAGTGTGGCTATAAACTAGAATATCATCAAAGAAGACAGCAATAAATCGTCGTAAGAAAGGCTGGAAAACCCGATTCATAGTAGCTTGAAAAGTAGATGGCACATTTGTGAGCCCAAATAGCATCACAACAAACTCATAATGCCCCATATGAGTTTGAAAGGTTATCTTATCAATATCTTCCTTCCTCATTCGAATTTGTAACCATTCTTGTATCTAAAATTTCATCAATGGTTGGGATTGGGAACTTATCTTTCATAGTAATTGTGTTCAAGGCACGATAGTCGACACAAAATCTTCAGCCTCCATCTTTCTTCTTCACAAGCAAGACTAGACTCGAAAATGCACTTTGGTTATCCTTGATTACTCTCGTTTGCAACATTTCAGCCGTTAAACACTCCATCTCTTCTTTTTGGAAGTGAAGGCACTTGTTTGGTCTGACGCTAACTAGTGCGGCACCCGATGCTAGGTGAATTGGATTATCAACAGTGCACTGCGGTGGTAATTGGGTGGGTTCTACAAAAACATCTAAAAAAGCCTCAAGCGCTTCTTGAACAACCCCATCAACTACTTTCGGAGTCAGGAATGCTACTGAATTGACCGTCTCTAGTTGGAACAGAGAGCCAATATTGCCACTATCATTGAGCTTCTTCCCCTTTTTGAAATTCAGTTTAGTGTCCCTTAATAGCCTCTCTCATTTGAATGTGATCCATTTTCCCAAAACCTTGAACTTCATAAACAATTCCAAGTAGTTGATTCAGATAGTGCCCAACCGCATCGCACATCCAACACAACATCAGCACCTTTTGAATCCAGCACATAAGTATCTACTCTAAAGCTATATCCTTGCACCATAACAGAAAAATCGTGACATTTCGCAACGCAATTAATAGAATCCCCATTACCTACCATTACCTGAAGCATTGGGATGGGGTGAGGTTTAGGTTCAGTTTCTTAACTACTGACCTTTTGATAAATTTGTGGGTGCTGCCGCTGTCGATCAAGATTAGTAGCGGCCAGTTTTCGTGCATCCCTTTTACTCTTAAAGTTTCTAGATGAAATTCTCCTTTTAGAGCATTTAGACTTATGCAAGGTTCCTGCCTTTCCCCCATAGTACCTTCATCCTCTAAATCTGACTAGGATTTCTCTTTCGGCACCGGAGGCAATCCGTGCAACAATTCCTAGAGCTCCTCCTCTCCCACAAGAAGCTAGTAGGAGGCCTTATAGCAGTGACCTTGTGTATAACGTTCATCACAGTAGTAGCACAAGCCCTTTTCCTTTCGAGCTCGAATATCCGCACTTGTTAATTTCTTGAATGGTGATGGTGCCGTTGGCATTGAGGGTATTGGAAAGGTATTGGAAGCTGTTGAACTTGTGGTGGGGAGGGGCGCCAAAGAGATGAGCTTGGATAGGTTGAGGGTTTGATTAAGTGCGAACCGGGTCGGGTTATAGGGGCATTGGGCTTAGTCATTCCAATGCGGGTCAAGCCTAAGGTAGAAGCATTCTTCTGCTCATGCAGCTTGGCAATGGAGACTGCTTGGATATAAGAAGTGGGCTAGGCTAAGAGCAATTCACACTTCATTTGATCTTGAAGCCCAGCCACAAAAAGAAAAATAATCCACTCTTCACTCAACCCATTGTCTCTGTTAGTCAATTCTTCAAATTGGTTCTGGTACTCCTCCATTGAACCGTTCTGCTTCAGCTCCTTGAGGGCAGTGCGAGGATCGTAGAAGAGATTCTTCCCGAACCTGACCTTCATAGTGTTCAAAAATGTGTCCCAGTTGTAGGTGATGTTGTTGTTGATTCCCCACCAATACCATGCATAAGCCGCATCTACAAGGTGGAACGATAATACCCAGATCCTCTACTGCATTGGTATTTCAAACTTTTCCAAATATTGGCGAGCGCAGAACACCCAATTTTCAACCCCATCGCCGTCAAACATAGGAAGATCAGCAACTTTCACCCTCATTCGAGGCCACGATTTCTCAACTCCCAGGTTGTCCAAACCAGGACTAGCACCACCATTCGCGGCATCATCCCTAGCGAGGACGTAATCAGTGTTTTTCTATTTGAACTTCTGATTCTGATGCAACATCTTGTCAATTGTGAGCCGGTTTTGAGTGTCGCAATCCGCTCATTTGCCTCTATGAGACCACAACTGAGTGTGGTGATCTCTTACTTGTTGGACAGGGTCGATTCAAACTGGTCCCATCTGCCATGGCTCCGATTTACTCTCAATGAAAGCACCAATTTTAATAAGCAACTACACAATAACAATTATCACAAAAATAATAAGAGAAAGAATGTATGAATTAAAATAAGAAGCAATGAAATAGAGAAAACAGCCCCTGAACACGAGGCAATCCTGCACTAATAATTCATAATCATTATCAATAGTTACCTTCCATACACTAGCAATTCCCTTTTAACAACCCATTTCTCCAAGCCATTGTAACCAACTATGACCTCAACACTAGCTAATTATCACCTGCGACGCACAACAGTTACACTTTATAGTCTTTCATCCACACATGTGGTTAACCAACTTGGGTTGGTCGAGTGGTCAGCTCACTCGTCCGTTTAAGCAAGTGTCGGGAGTTCGAACCCCGCCTTGTGCATGCAACTCATTAGCCAGCGACAGACCCTTAAATGGAGCTCAAATCCGCGATGGATTAGTCCTTAACCTAATGAGTTGGGGGATATTGTTTGGGTAAACCCAAAAAAAAAAAATCCACACATGTGGTTTTCTCACTCTCTTGCCAATTGGATCATTCTTCTTATTGGATTCCTCCAGCCCATTTTCTTTATCATCTTGGGCCTTGCTATTTACTATGTTTGTATCATTGTGACATTGTGTCTCAATAATTTTGCCACACTTGGATGATCACTCCAAAATTTCAGGCTGTATCTTTTTGTTGAGTTATTATACTATTCTTTGTTCCTGCATCTCTTTGTTCCTTTTTAGGTCATTTAGATATGCAAAATATCAAGACCAAAACAAAAAGATATGCAAAATATGTTCTGACAAAAAAAGAAGATATGCAAAATATGTTTGTTCCTTAATCATTGTTACAGATATTATTGACAAGGATAAAAAATTAAAAATACAACGGAGAAGTTTAAATATGACACGTCCATGATGACTCCCCTTGATGTATGTAAACTTGGGTTCAACGGCAGCAAGTCAACAACCATAGATTGGAACTTGGACGGAACAATAATCCAAGAAAGATTTCTAATTGCCTTTTCTTTTATATAAACTAGATTTTATTAAAATAAATTTCAATCTTTTTTCAACTATACAAAAGCCTAGTTGTAAAATCACTTTCTTAAAAGTAACAAATAAACGCTACTTATACTTTAGCTTCAAAATTTCATAGTATACAAGGCTAGCCAAACTAATCAGCCACATGAACAGTCTTTTTATAGTGCCAAATTTATTTTACAAAGACTAACAGTAAACTCACAACAAAACACAATTTCATAACCACAATAGATTTGTAGAGAACTCTACTTGTGTTCCCCTAAATACATTACTAAGAAAAAGAAAAACTATAATTCACATTGGTTTCAGAAAAGTGCACATTAGATGTTTGTTGTTTGTACTTCTCCTTCTAATTCAGTTTCTGCAGGCACCTTATCATATGCAAATGACCCTTTGAATCTCTGAGGCATTACACAAAGAGCATCAAAACGTTGCTGCAAGTATACAATGATAGCAAACAAGATACCCCCCAAAGGGATCACAATATCCCAAGTAGTTGAGTAAAAATCTGCATCAGGATCTGCATACAGGTATGCGAAATCATCTACTTCAGCATAATTGTGAGCCCTGTAGAGATCATAGGCATGTGGCAACACTCTCACAAATGTAGTTCCAATGTAAAATGAGCATGAAAGAATTTGTGCCCTCTTTATGTTTGAGAAAATGTTCAAAATTATCTGTGGCAAGAGAAAACCATCCATTACTAAACCACCATAAGACTTCAAGTTTTCCCAAGAGGAAGGTTCTCGGTTGTAGTACCCTCCGGCGTATATAGAAGCTTGAGCTCGACCTTTCTTCAATTTGAACAGGAATACGACCAATAAACCGGCTGCAAACAAGGGTAAGGTGACAAATGTTGC
>NC_029792.2:23085895-23095913 GCF_000816755.2 Arachis ipaensis
AAGTAAGATATAGGAGCCGGAACTGCAACAAGAAAGCTACCATGGTTGTTAGCCTCACCGCGATTTCATTGACTTCAAGCCATCCACCAAAGCCATATACAATGTTTTTGTTGTTAGGATTTTGGCTGAGAAGAGCTTCAAGGTTCAGAACAAGAGGTATCATGTAGCCAAAAGTGAGAATCGACATCATCATAATTGAGATGAAGGGTAGCACATCAGGGTTCCTCCTTACATGGTAGAGTTGCAATCCAACAAAAACACATGCTAGAGTGGTGGATATCAGTGCTATGATGACCTCCATATCCATTCTCCAAGCATTCCTTCTTAATGATATCATGTAATTTGTTGATGCAGATAGGTCTAAAGGCTTGAAGTAAAGAGGATCCGACTTTTTGCGCGTGCTTTCGATGCTTCCCCTGATACGCCTCCCATCGGTTGTACCTAATGGTGGAAACTGAAAGTTCACCATAATCTCACAGTCCAAAGAATACGTATTTGTAGCATTTTTTAAGGAAACTTTGCGGCAGCCTACCATACACAAGGTTCCACCTTGAGCATCATAAATTCCTTCGGCAGTGAGCTTCACTGTCTCAAATGACTTATTACTGAAGAAAGAATTCTTGTCATCTATCCCCGAGAAAGACAGCGGTGTGAGGCTAATCTTGTAGCTAATGTTGAACAAGCTACCATTATTGTTGTTGTGGATATCAGGATGAGGAACTGGATCTGAGAAGCTTGAAACAGAATCCAAAAACATAGGCATCCCCAAATCATAAAATTGATCAGCAACAAATAAAGGAGCTGAATAACCCCAAGCTACTCTTTTTCTTGACTCTTTAACTGACATATCAAATCTCATATCATAAGAATATGCCTCTGGATAGCTTTTCCCCTGGCCTTTAACAGGTTTTTGGTTGTGGCATGATTTGTTAGCTATTTCTAGTTGGCTGTACTTATACTCTAAGCCATGACCAACCACCATCAATTGAGGTTCATCATTTCTGAATTTGATCCTCTTGAAGTAGCCTTGTTCATTTGCAGTCTTGTTGCTCCAAATTTCCCCAACTATGCTACTAGTGTTTTTGATCGACCAAGTCGAGGGGAACCTCAATCTTAATCTCACTGAGCAATCGTCAACACGAGCGCCATCCACGGAAGATGAAATTTCCTTGATATGGCAAGCTACTACACACAAAACATTGCTCTTCTTATTCCACCACCCTTCACCTACTAATATGTTTTGGGGATTTTTTTCTTGGTTCATACCATAGTAGTAGTAACTATTATTTGAAAATTCAAGAAGAACCCTCATCCTATGCTTCTGAGAATGAGAACACTGAATGGCTTTCAAAGACATTAGTGTTGGCAATTGTCCAGAACTGCCATCAATAGGAGTGCAATTCTTAGGAGAATTGCATTCATCAGAGTACTCCAATGGGAGCATAGCAATGGCTCTTGAGATTGAATTTGAGCAAAAACTTAAGGAGTTTGAATCCAATGACAAACCTTGTGCAGCATCAATTCCAGAAGAGCATTCTTTATCTGCCTCTGTGGAATCTAAGGTATAGTCGTATGCTTCTTTTGGAAACATGAACAAAGAAATTGGTTCAAAGTAACTCTTATCATTCTCAGAACTCAAGCTCTCCAACTTTCCAATGACCATGCTACTGATATTACTTGAACTGAACACATTGTTAAGCTTAAACACAGCTTCAAGGCCAATAGATTCACCTATTTCGGAAAAATAAGTGCCTCTGCCAACCATGCAAACCTTCCCTGAGGATTCAGACCAGAACCCTTCAAGCTTAAAAGAGGTTACAAGATCACTGCCGTGACCAATTCTCCTCCACCGGTGACTTCGGCTTTGAACATAGGTGAAGTTCCATGTAAGAGTGCTCCTGAATGAAACAAGGCCTTCAAGTTTGAATAAGTGAGAGGCCTCAGTTGTTTGGATTCTTCTTGGTTGAAGGTAAAAGGAGAATTGGCTCCATGTTTTTCCATTTCCAAGGCCAGTGATCTTCTTCCCTCCTTGGAAGTAACCATTGTGAGTATCACCAAGAGGGAAAGTGTTCACCCTTTTGTTGGAAGGTGTTGAGTATGAGACAAAAGAGTTACAGTGGTTGTTATACGAGAGTTCTGAAGCAGAAGAGGCAAACTTGATGGACAAGAAAGTGAAGAGAAAGAAGATAACTGAGACAAGAGGATCCATAACAATGATCAAGAGTTTGTTTGTGTTATCAGAGAGGAGTGGTTGAGGGAGAAAAGAAGAATTGAGTTTACTTATATAATCTCTGTATGTCTCTACTAAATAGTCGTAGTTACCGAGCATTAAGTTTGAATCCTTTGAGAAGCAAAAATAGACGCGATCATTATTTAGGATCGGGTCCGGGTCAAGACGAACTCGGCTACACCCGGTTCATGAGCACTCTAAGAAAACTAAAAAAAGTATATATGTTTTAAATTAATTTTAATATTATATTATATTAATTATAAGTTTATTATTTTATTTTTAATCATATTTGTTGAATTAGAAAATAAAAGATTTTATTGGGTAAGAATCAATAGACCCAGTCATTATTTAACATTAGAGCCAAGACGAACCCAAATTTACTCGACCCATATGTACACCCGTAATTATTACAGTTATTTAAAGCTAAATTAGTCAATCTCATAATCTACTATAATAATAATCATAATAGTTCTAATCACTAACCCTAAGCGGTCTCTAATTAACGCCGTGTACTGATTTGATCCCTAAGGTTTCAATTGCATTATTGTTGTCCTCGAGGTCGAGCTCCAAACACTATCCCGGTCCCTCGATCCCGTTTCAACAATGACTCAGTAAACGGAGTGAGCTAGCACTCTCTTGTCATTTTGAATAACGGTGAAATGAAGTCATTTGTTTTTTACATCCAATCAAAACAGAACGATTTCGTTTTTATATATTTCCTTCCGATGTTATCGAGTTCCCATGATTGTGATTTGCGATGAAATTTGTGGTTCTTTTTATTGGTTAGAGATCACTAGGAGTGGATGTAATATACTTAAAGATAGAGTTGTGACGTTGATTGGACCATCTTTCTACTCATACATTTTCAGGGAAGTTTCCTTTCGTTAGAGATTTTCAACCCATGCATAATAGAATACGAAAAAACAATTTCTTGGATGTTTCAAATGTTATTATTTATTTATTTATTTATTTGTCTTCCCTATTATGGTTGACCACAAAGACTTGGAATAATTCTTCATCACTCATTAAGGCAGAAGAAACTATGGAGTCAAAGACCAAAAAACAAGTTAGCAATGAAGACTTTTTAGTTTTTAGTGCATTCCATCTATCCGTGAATAACGGATAGGATGTTGCCCCCTAGGACAGGGTACATCAGGAAAAATATTATAATTTCATATTAAAAAAACCTGGAAATTATACACCATACAAAATTATATGCACAATTTCTTATATGTATATATATAAAACAATGATTAATCACTTGGACCCTTAAACTTTTAATTAAGGGTTAAAAGTCTGGCTATAAAATGATTTTCATTCGCAAGAATGAGGGATAGAATCTCCATCACTTAGTTAAGAGACCAAGTAAAGTAACTATTAGATCACATGTTCATGGTTATAAGCTAACAATACTCATTTTTTTCTTAAAGAAGTCTCGCAACTCTAGTGGGAACTGGGAAAAGAAAAAAAGAACAGAAACTTAACCTTATAATTCAAGTCAAATTAATTAGAATCCGTTTGGATATTGCAAATGAGAGGTTATAGAGTATACAGCCGGCTATGTTTGAAAAGTCACCAAGAGTATTAAAAACTTTGAATAGTTTGTAACTTAGTAAATACATTCTATGATGATTATGATTAAAGTGGTTATAAAATTTTCACAATACTTAAAAATACAATGAAAATTAAAATTATATTTTTTTTATTATTTAAAAATAGAATAAACTAAAAAAAATGCACCCGAATTATTTTGTCACTAACAAAATTACCTCTAAATTTTGTTATTGACAAAAATATTCTCAAATTATTTACAAACGTAACAAAATGATATGACAAACAGTTTCTTATATGACAAGTCACATCACAATTTTTTTTAACAGAACAAGTTTTTTAATCAAGACTAGACATTTTTGACACATTTTAAAATTATTTAAAAATATTTTTGTCAAGAACAATATTCGAAAATTTTTTTATCAAGATGAAGATCACTTAAAAATATTACTAAATAGTAAAAAAATATTGCCGTAATTTTACTTACACTTTTTAATTGTTACCAAAATATTATAGCCATCATTAACCACTTTAATCATAATTACCATAAAATTCACTATCTTAATATCTTATGTAAAGCAGTGTTGTCAACGTAACCCTAAAAGAAACATAGGAAAAAGTCAAAAGCAACCAGACAGAAGCCAAATTGAGATCATGAATAGACATATTTATCTCCTGTGACCTTAGCAATGTCCTTTAAATATTTATCTGCAACTGTAACTATATACATCATCCAGAATATGTGCAGAAAGCAGTGCCCTGAAAGTGTTAGCCACTTAAACATAAACCTTCTATTTAGTTAATAAGCCTTTTGTATCAAAGTCTCAAAATTGGTAATCACAATGAGAATGTTCAGGCTGCAGGCAAAGACAAAGGCTTGTTCACTATTTTTTTGGTGGAGAGGAACTTCTCACAGTCCTTAACTCCAATTTTTGCAAACTCTTTGACAATCATACTCACATATCCAGTTAGAGATTCCTTGAACTGCTTCGAGCAGCTTTTGTCGCCTTCGTCGACATCCTGAACCCCACCCTTGACCAAACATCCAACTTGCGCACCCTCCATGTACGCTTTGCATGCCACTAGAATATCATGAGCTCGGCTATAGAAATGCCCCGTAACAAAGTTCTCAAAATGCTGAAACCAAAAATAAAATGGACAGTTGAACTTCAAAACCTCAAATGGGACAAACACAAGTTCAAGGAATCCACAATAGAAAAAATTGCCTATTCTGGCACTTGCTGGATTCCTCTTCATTGACATGAATTCCATTTTTCGAAGTAATACTAAACTACCTTCATCGCTACCTGACAAACTTCCGTATTGTGAACTCCAGGAATATCATTATAATATAGTAAACATAGCAATTTCTCAGATGTAGGTCATAATTATTGATGATTCGGAATGGTAATTAAAGGTCAACAACATAGAAATATAACAATCTTCAAAAACTGTCAACCGTACATAAAGTTGGGATGAAGTTCCTCTAAAGTGAGAATATTGGTAAATTGAAAAAGTAAGTATTTAATCACCCTTTAATTAAGATAGTGGAGCTCACTTATGATGGAAGTTACAAATTCAATGGTGATTAACCCCTCACTTTATCACTATAGCAATTTTTCCACTTTAGAAGAACCAAATTCATAAAGTTGAGCTTGATACAAAGACGAGAGATGATACAAGTAAACATGGCAATCAAACTTTTGAAGACAAATATCTTGTTTGAGATATAAGATTACCAAGATTAGAATCATACCTTGGGGGGCCTTTTCATCATATACATCATTGTTCTTAATGAAAGGATGAATGTGTCCTCATTATACTGCAGGGACTTTGTTTCACCATTTGCGGAACCACTCATGTGTGCATATCCAGGTTCGTTAAAGTAAGGCTTCGTATTGAGAATTAGACCTTGTATAGAGACCAGAACCTGCAGAATTGTTGAAACACCTGGAAGCCACTTCTCGTTCTTGTTGCCAGACCAGGTATTAAGCAGGCTAAGGCATACTTTGCCACAATTATACAAGTTCGGGTTGAGTCGAAGACCTCCAGAGTGGTAGTAAACTTGCTGCAGTGAAAAAGTCTCTTGTCTAAGACTTAAATTAAAGAGAGTAGACGACAAAATAGTGTGAACTAGATTCGCTTATCATCAACCACTTACCGGCGGTACATTGGGATAGCCACTGGGGAAGAAAACATCAAAGAAGAAAAGACCATCATGATAAGGAGTCCCCACTGCTCCGATAATAACGGCCCTCAAAAGATCCATCCTTGATTCATAAACTCGGACAAATATTGTATCTGTTGAGGAGAAATTGAAAGAATCAGAATATATAACATCCATTTGGAAACTGGAACACAGTAACAAACTGACCTGGCAAATCCTTCTCCAAAATCTTCCACTCATCCTGGATTTTTTTAGCCCAATTCTTTGGATGCTGTTCAAGAAATAATCAATGGCAAAACAAAATAGTCAATTCATGGTACTATCAAACAATTAACCTTAGAAATAAAACAAAATGTATATCAAAATGCTGACCAAAAAGTTTACCTGCTTCAAGGAAGAGTTATAGCCAACAAAGCGATGATCTGATGGATCTTCAACAGTGTCAAATTGTTTAAAACTTCGAAATTTCATCATGATTTCATCCCGATCTTCATCAGAGATGGCCACAACTGGGCTATCTCCACTATTTCCTTCTCCGGCAGAATTGTGAACCGATGTGTTAAACTGCATATGCCCAGGAGGAGGATGAAGAAAATCAAGTGGACCATAGCTAGTTGAATTAGCATTGTAATCAGAAAAAGTTGGCATAAAATTCTGAAAATTTGTTGACCATGGGCCTTTTGATTCCATTCCTGGTGGATGAAATGATCCATTCTGTCCAATGAAACTTGGATGGTACAAACTGCTACTGCCACCTAGCTTCTTAGCAGTTTTAAATTTCCTCCAAAATGGTGGTGCACCTGCCGGTGGTGGTTTCACAGCCTCTGAATTGCCGACGAAACCAATAGCAGGTGTCTTTTTAACATGGAAAGGTCCTGAAAACCATTGAGACTTAGATGAGTGGGGTCCTGATAATGTGTGCGAACCACGAACCCTGCGTTGTGAATTAGCTACTTTCTTCTTACTATGAGCAGATTGAGAAGCCAAATTTATTCCAGAGGAGTGATCAACATCACCCATGTTCATTTGAAAATTAGAAGCACCTGTTGAAGATCCTATGATTTTAGATTTAGCTGACTCTATCACCTGAGGAATTTCAGCATCTGATTGTGTAGGATACCAAGGATGCAAAGAACTATTCCCAGTTTGCTTCAAACCTTGTTCATATTCTGGCAACCAAGTAAACGGTGCCTCAATTCCGGGAGGTATATCCACATTATCAAAGTGTGCCTGTAATAAAGCATACTCATCGACTTGTGCATACTCTTCAGAAATAAAATCAATGTAGTCATCATCAGCATCCTCATCATCATCATATGATAGATCCGCAACATGAGCATCAACACTAGTTAGGTTATGTGGTACCGAAGAATGACCAGTAGAAGTCTCAAACCCACTTTCCTGGAAATGATTCCAAGCAAAATGTTATACTCATGTTTCATCTTGGAAAAGATAAATATAACGAACAAATGTTATACAAACCACAACTTGATTGCCATAGCCATTGTGAATAGATTCAATTGTCTTCCCCTTGTTACTTTTACCAACTTTTTCACCAATTATCATTAAATCCTCGCAATCATCGTCGTTGTCAATTTCAATCACATCCTGTGGAATGGCCTAGTAAAGTAAAATAGAATTACTCTATCTGAGTAAGGAAAATGCAGACCAGAAACATTCATATATTCAAACACAAATTAAGTAGCAAACATTTGCATCAAACATAGCTGCAGTGCCTTCACACCTAAGTGTTTTAGATTACAATTTTGCCATATTTAAGTTATAGCATGGATCACAGATTTCTGACAGGCTTCCATAACTTCACCATGCACGTAAAATTGTTGGTGTTAACTAACCATATTGTCCTATGTAAAAATGAAATAAGATCATCACTAAAGTTTATGTAAAGTCCAAATAGGAAAATATTAACCAAGCTAAAGGTTGTACAAACTACAAAGCATAGCATAGCCATTATCTATTTTCAAAGCCCCTTAACTTTCAATCATTATTGAAGACCCAAAAGGGTAATAGAACATAACAGGAAGGCATAATCAATTCCAAAATTCGATCTAAAAATTTGGATACAACCGCAAAATAGCAATGACTCACAACTGAACGTTCTCAGTAAACACAATCAATTCTATGCTCACACACAGAAACAACAACGAAGGGTTACCATAAAGTGGCATAACGATAGCAAAGAGTTATGTCATAATAAAAACATGAACAACAGAGCCAACTAAAAAAGGGGCAAAAATGTCGAGGAAAAAGAAGAGCGAGAAAAAACGAAGAACTTGACGAGCTCACAAGGCACAAACAAAAACAAGTAAATCCCAAAAAGGACGAAGATCTTCTAATAGGTGATCATGGCTGACAAAATAAGCACCCAGATGAAATAATATTAAAAAGATGCAACCTTTGATCAAATTCAGGAAACCTCGCAAGGACAAAATTATATTCTTAAAAAAATAATAAATTAAAAAGGATAGTGGGAGCAGGAGCAGGATCATCAACAAAGTAAAAACCTGATTTTGCTTAACCAATCTGGAAGTTCGGTGAATTGGGGGAAGAATTTCAACAACGTCAGGGTCCATCTCCATCTTCGGAGAACAAGAAGAAGAATATGCTTTCCTTCTGTTATTTTAATTTATTCCACGGCGAAACAAGGAAAATGAAAAATACAAGAGAGCAAAAGAGAGCGAGTATTTTTTTTGTTTTCTTTTTTTCTTCAAGGTGTTTGTTTAGGTAAGCGGAGTAAGGAAGTGAAATAAAATTAAAAACTAAAAAGAGAAAAAACGCAAAAGATAGAGAGAGACTTGGAGGTGTCGGGAGACGCATATTTGGGGATGCACGGCGCCTGATGAGACGGCGGCTCCAATTTCGATCGGCTCATCATCGGCGGCGAAGGAGTGCGGCAAGATCTAATTTTTTCTTATTTACGATTAGCCAATTTTTTATGGTTCCTGACTCGCTCTTGGTTTTTTATGTGGGGATTTATGCAATTTTAAATTCAAACTTCGATTTTGAAACCCTATTTTCATTTTCAACCCTATTTTCATTTTCAGTATACTCAGATTTAATTACATAATATTATATTAATAAAAATAATTATTTTTTATATTAATTATGTGAATAATTATTTAAAAAATAATTATAATTATATGATTAATAAAATCTGGTTGCTCAAGATAGTTCCTATTTTGATAATTTTTTAATTAAAAGTATCAATTTCTAGGAAGTGAATAGTGACATATAAAAATTAAAAATAAGAAACCTTTTAGTAGAGAGTAGAGACTCTACCTCCTCAATTCTCGAAGACAATAATTGGATTTTATCAGTCAATTGGGGTAAAAGGAATAATTAGATTAATTCTAATAAATTACTTTTAATACTTTGGTACCAAAACTTTTCGTTTTATTAATCATTAATTGATTATATGTTACATACTGTATATTGTATATGTGACGCTTGATTTAATCTAGTCATAATAACCGTCAACTTAGCAGTATTATAAAAGTTTAACTTGAGGATCTAAATTCATTGTTATATCAATAATTTTTTAAGTAATACAAATGACATGTGTTTAGTAAATCAAAAAACATTACCAACGAGCTGGAAAAATAAGAAAAATATTGTTAAAATAGAAATGAAAAGGGTGGGGAATAAAAAACCCTAAGAATATTTATATAGGAAATTTATTAATGGAAGGTTGAAAATCTTTCAATTTTCATGGCTTCGCGCCTTGTCAAAGGAGATTAATATAGATTGCCCCAAAGCCAATCCTTTTTCTTCCTGAAATGGACATAATTTTTGCTATATTTACCATCTTGTCACTAAGTATGGAATTGGAAATTTACGTGTCTTACTTGTGAACTTTGAGAGTTGACTGTATTTACTATTTAGTATCTTCAAATGTAAGATTCTATGATCTATTTATCATCAAGCATTGCTTATGCCACCGAATTTAACTTTTTAAAGCTTTCTATCACGGATAACTAGGGAGAAATTTATTTGAAATTTATTGCACCAAACTTATGAGATTATTTTAAAAAGAATATTTTATATTTTAT
>NC_029792.2:23096030-23113217 GCF_000816755.2 Arachis ipaensis
ATATTGATTAATTCAATTTTCTACAGGAACAAAGAAAACATTATTTTAAATGTTGTCAAGAGGATAAAAATGAGAAGAAAAGGCACTTTCATGAAAAATATAGAATATTGACATAAATGAGACATGAATAAATGATTTTAAAAAGCACAAAGAAAAAGTAGATTCCAGCCTTGACAATTTGATACCGTAAGCATGTAGATAAATACATACATAATAGTAGGAAAAAATTCCGGGGACAAAAAGGCCAAATTGGTGGATATGAACTTCAATACCATAGCCAAGAAACTCTATTGTAGTGTATAAACTATAAAGGTTTCTGACCAAAAAAAGAAAACTATAAAGGTTAACTTCAGTGAAATTTAATTATACAGTGCTCTCACCAAGATTACAAAAAGCCTATTTGCCATTATATATATAGAAAACAAATGTCTAACTAATGATACATAGGAAATAAGAATGAAACAAACACAACCGAATATTATAAGGTTCATGATTGATCCTCACATATTTGTCTATATCCCTTTCAAGAGTATAATAGGTCTACTTTGACCACAAGAGGGAGAGCGGCTTCTTCCCCTTCTGACACTCTGTGACACAATCAAATACTATCTCCTGTAACTGTTTCTCCACATCTTCAATGGGTTGGCAAGCATCTACAGACTGAACCAAGCCAGTGGAAAGAGAAAAAAGAGGAACAAAGGCAAAAACAAGAACAAAAGGTTTATTTAGAATGAAATTCCACCCCCTTTGCCAACAAAATGAAAAGCCAAAAAAGTGAAAAACAGAGTGACAGTCAGCTATAAAAATCTGTTGGCCTTGATTGGTAATAGTCCTTAGAAATACTACAGACGTTAAAAGACACCAACGTGTCCAAAGAAAGAAACAGATACAAGTAAAGGAACAAGTAAAATATCTCCTCTCTAAAAAAATTAGCCAAATTTTGTCTACAAAATACTAGGAAGAGTTGTGATAGACATTATCTTCATTGCCTAATGTCTATATTTTCTTCTGTTTTAAGACACTTGCCAAATATAGCCTTAATGTCAGAACTATTAATTTCAGGAGCAGTGGTCATATAAGCAGCCCATTACCTTCCAGGAGACATCATGAAGAGCTTTGTAACTTTCAGCAACTTTCTTCTGAAACTCCAACTTTTCATATCTCTCACCTCCATACCCTCCTCTTTCTGCGGCTTTCTGATATATATGGAATGTATGGGGAAAATTCAAATATACAAACAATGGTACACCAACATGAATGAACCAATACTTAAATATGCTAGCCAACAACACCGAAAGAGGTCGGAAAACCCATGTGCATGTAGTGCCAAAAGCTCATTCAGGTTTATATCAAAGTGTTAATTTTATAGACGAAATAGCAGTATAGCACAATACATCTCTATATTAAGAACAGAACACCCTCTTGGAAAACGGTAATACATGTATGCTGTAACTATTGTCCCAACTTCCCACACTCCCTTTACTTCAAAAAAATCCGAGCAAGATCGAACAAAGAAAGAGAGCCGAGAAAGACATTTCATAAAAGAAGCATGGATTTCTTTCAGTAGAATAAAAATCTTGTTTTCCCAGCATGAATGAAAATAGAAACCAATGGAAAATAAAATTTTCTTTTTAACAAAGCAAATATTGGATTGAGGCTTAAAACTTGCCCAAAACAGAACTTTTCTATTGGCTACACGGATAGAAGTTTCATATTACCTCCGGTGGAATATCAAGGTAAGCTACCAAATCCGGAGCAAGCAGCCCAACCTCTGGAGCCTAAAAAATGTGTTCATGATTAACTAATAGAGATAGAACCTATTAGTGTAGTTAACAGAAAACACATTACACAAACTCTTAACTAGAACGGAAGCTCTCATTTGCACCCTTGATTTTTTTTCACCTCAACAGAAAACAGATTACTTAAAAAATTTACCTTACACCACTCAATATCAAGTCCCTTGGCAGAGGAGAAAGCCACACCAGAATATGAATAGCGGTCAACAATGAGGGTTGTTCCAGATTTGAGTTTGGTTTCCATCAGTGACCTACAATGTCAAATACGTTTTCAAACTACCTTAACAGATAGTATTAGTCCAAACTAACCATCATAAATACATAAAAACTGATTTGATTTAAGATATTTCAAAGTAACATTAGAAATTTACTTGTAACCCAAAAACACTACCCAGTGCAACAAAATATCCAGGATATACATCTTGTTACAATATCAGCAAAGTCATATCAGCCATATTAGTGTAGTCATGAGAATCATTCAGATATATTACCAGATTTCTTTGATATGCTTCCCTCAAAGCTAAAAAACCTGCATATACTTAAGATTGGGTATTATAACATCAAGCTAAGCCGCAGTTATTGATTTTTTTTCTTATCAGTTATGCCAACACAATATGGTGTAGATTACAAAATGCACAAGTTTATTGGAACCATCAATCTGAGCTTCCTAGTTCCTACTTCAATAAAGGTCCATCGTATTGTCTCCATCTCATTGTTTATACGCCCAGTCTTCAATTATCTATGTTTTTTCAAACCACTNAGAAAAAGAAAAAAGTGTAGTTGTTTTATTATACCTACCACTAGAATTCTGTCATAGTCAAAGACCTTAAATTTGATTAACATACACAGAAAGCAAATGACGGATAATAATGTAAACATTTATTAATCATCAGAAAGGGTGGGGGAGACACAAAACCTCTTCTCCCAACGATTGGCACTAAAGAGGAGATGAATAGTATGATCATCCAACTGTGAAGTGTTAGTAAGATAGGCAGATATCATTTTCCCAACATCAGTGTTTCTGTCAGGAAATCTCCATAATTCAGCAGAAATTCCTTGACCCTCCAAATAATTGGCTAGTCTGCTACATTGAGAGGACTTCCCAGAACGATCCAAGCCTTCTAGGACAACCAATGCACCTCTACACACCTTTTTGTTGCCCTCAATGCTACAATTAAGATTACTATCCATTCTTAGCTTCTTAGGAGAACAATTGGAGAAGAACTGAACCCGAAAATTGAATGATTTCTGCAACAATAGTGCTTTGAAACTTCTACAAAAGAAAAACCAACCCCTTAAATATTAGTATAAAAATAAAGATAAACACCAAGAATAGAGAACATGGTATGAACTCAAGAAAAAAAAGAAAGATAAAGAAAAGAAAACAAACATTGCAAGCCTTTGCGTTCTACCAAAGAAAACTTTTCACCAGTTGAACTAAGAACTATTATGGATTGGGTATAATTTTCAAAGAGTATAACTGAAAAGAANTCAAATTTTGATGAATAAAATAAGATTTGAAGTTAAAAGCTTAAGAAGAAAATGGTTCTTACAGTGATTTAGAAGCTGTGGTACACGTGCCACAGATCATATCCTCGCCCAGCACTTAAACTGAACCAAAATAGTAAAGTATAAAATTAAAGCATAATCATGAAATTCAAGAAGAAAATGGGCAAAAGTGGAGCAGAGGTAATAAACCAGATATGTAAATTATTTCATGACAGCAATTGAGTAGTAATTCTTCAATATACAAATAATGCAAGAGAGTTATTGAAACACTAAACTGGAAGTAATTAAACGATTCCAATTTCTAAGAAGCAAAATAACAAACACATAGAGTGCATTATTACTAAATGTTTGTGAATCAAATTCACGCCGCCATTGATCCGTCCAATGCATCATTCCTGCAATTTTATGATTGACAATTGAAGATTATCAAGCAAACAAGACGGAAGACATCAGAAAAGAAGACAGAGAGCAGAGCGAAGTTGAGAGAAAGAGCAAATCACCGTCAGAGAAGGAGGCGCTGAGAACAGGAGAGAGGATTTAGGGTTTTCGCGCCTCTCATATCACTGTATTCAGTATTCACTCAACTTTCGCGCCCTTCTTGAAATTAATAAATTTAGTTAAAAAAATAAAATAAGAATGCACTATTGGTAAAGAACTAAATAGGGGTGTCCATGAATCGGATATCCGCGGTAAATATCCGCATCTGATCCGAAAATTGCGGATACGATCCGATACGCAAATTGATCGGATCCGATCCGCACCCTTTGCGGATCGGATCGCGGATATCTGCTCTACATCCGCGTATCCGATCTGCGTATCCGCAGATCCGCACTATAATAATTAAAAATAAATAAATATATATATGTTTGGTATTATATTTACTTGTTTGTATGTTTTAGTTAGTAATTATTATTCATATATTGTATTATTTTATTTTTGTTATTTAGAGAGAGTTTGATTAAAAATATTTTAGGAATAAACAAGTTTAAAAGTACGAAAGAAATATTTTTATCGAATTCTTTTACATAGAAATATGATTAAAAAGAGAAGATTAAATTATGCGGATATATCCGATATCCGATCCGCAAATTTGCGGATCGGATCGGATCGGATCCGGCACTAAAAAGTGCGGATATCATATCCGATCCGATCCGATGGAAATTGTGCGGATCGAAGTTTGGGTGAGGTCTATACATATACCTGTCATTCACTGCGAGGTCTTGGACTCCATTTTCAACATTTTCATTACTTTCTCCTCTCGTCTATCTTTTTCTAACCATATTATTGAGTAACACTAAGATGGCGTGTGTAGAAGCACGTGATCCGGACATCAATCGACTAAACGCGACATGGCACGTCATCGGGGCAGCCGACTTCGCAATTAATTTTGTTATCTTCACATTTATACTATCGCATATATGTATAGCCATGATTATGATACTTGTTAAGAACTAGAATATAATTTATGGTTTAGGTGGCTAAATGTATCGTTAGTAATAGGTCATTAATAGAGTATGATTTTAGGAATGTGGTTCTAATTTTTTTGTGATTAAGTTTTTAAGTACATAATTATTAATTTAGATATTAAATGTTGAGGTAGATTTTAGATTATTAATTACTTTACTAAAAAATTTTATTTTAATTAACGTATTAAAGAAATATTTATTAATTAACTTAGTAATTATTAACGTAAAAGGTTTTATTTAAATAAATTTAGTTAGTATATTTTTTATAAATTTCTATTAAATAAATGTAAATAATAGTTAACTCAGTTTGTTATGTCAATGCACGTATATAATATTTTTCTAATTGTGATCATTTATTTGTTGTCAGAGGCCTCGCCTACTTCTTCATCGGCAAGTAAGTCACACGCTTCCACCACCGGACGCCATCACTCCCGTATTTAAGGGAGGCTGGCTTTGTCTACACGGTGCCTCTTAGGAACTTCATCTTTGACAAATCTCTGATCACGGCATACATGAAGCGCTGGCGTCTAGAGACTCACATTTCACTTGCCATAGAGTGAGTGCACAATCACCCTGCAAGATGTTGCGTATCACCTCGGGCTACGCGCACATGGGGAGCCAGTGGGGGTGCTTCCGTGATTTTTACAACTGGTACGGCACCGAGACGTGGGAGTTGGTGGAGCGACTATTTGGTGTCAAGCCTTCAGTGGTTCAACAACAGGGGGTGCAAAGGAATGAGTCTTTCTTGTTGAAGTTGACATGGCTTCGGGACCGAATCCGACATATGCCTGACACCACTGATCCAGAGACACTCTGACAGTATGCGGGGTTATCTAATGATGGACAAGTCGAACAACCCGGTCCATCTTTGGTGGCTGCCACTACTTGCCGACTTTCAGACGTGCTGTGGTCTGTCTTAGGATTCAGCGGTGCTTGCATGGACTTACCATTTGCTGTGTTCTGCAGCACACTAAGATACGACAGGCATAGTTGGCTGCTGTTGTTGTCTTGGATATATCAGAGATTTTCGCAGTGGTGTCCATTTGACCGACAGATTTTCATATATCCTATGGCAGCGAGGTAACCATCATTTATGGTTTGCTTGTACTTCGAATTTGTAACTCATTATGATGTTCTGTAAATTGAATTTGTGTTATTCTTGCAACTGTTGACAGGTTGATAGGGTTGACACAGTAGAGCAGGGACTAGCACGAGTAGAGGGTCTTCCGATGGTGTCTGTTGCTAGATCAGTTACTGATGAATGGGGTTAGCAATAAGATTTAACTATCCCATGGATGTCAAACATGAGTCGCACATGCTCGTCGTCCTGGGGTCAAAACAGACGAAACCAAAAAACTCCTATACCAACGGTGCTAGCAACCTATATCCAACCCTTCTAATTTCTTTTCTCCCTAAACCACTAAAGTTATTCAATATCAGACTCTTCAACTCGGACAAGGAACTTACTCGCCGAGTGCGCAACAGTAACGGATTATCACACTCAAATATCACCCCATTGTAACTGTTTCTCATACTACAATTGAGATACACACATACAACCACATATCCGCTACTATTGGATATTTTTGCTATTTTTTTGGAAGAAAAATAAAGGAGAAGAAGATATGAAATGTATGTGGAGAATGCCAAGGGTTGCACATCCTTTTATAACTGTTGAAAATTTATCTTACTGTATCTCATTTACACTGTAAAATTATAATTTAACATGTATCTCGTTTACAGTGTAAACAAGATAAGTTTACACATATCTTGTTTACACTGTAAACGAAATATATACGTATCACTCACACTATCATATCTCGTTTATACTTTTTTCGTAATTATTTTTGAAATTATTTATTTTAATAAATAAAATACTTTTTAATTTATTTAAATAAAAAAAGTTATTTAAGTGTTTATGCAGAAGTTAAAAAAATAACTTCTCTTATAATAAAAAGCTTTTTATCACTTTTCTTTTAAAATAAACACTTTTAGGACTAAAAAACTAAATAAAAAATAACTTATTTATAAGTTACTTTTAATATAAATATTTATTATTTAAGTTCTTTTTTAAAAAAAAAAAAACTTAATTAAGCTATTTACCTAATCTGGACCATATATAATTAGAATTTTTTAACATTATTTGTTATAACTTGACTAACAGTTAGTAACCCTTTTAGACAGCTTAACCGCATGCTCGAAACTAATATCATTTTAAAGAATATTAGTATAGCCATGTTGAAATTCCTCTCTTTTCAATCCCAAGGTTCGCTTTCTTGGGAAATATAATGCTAAATATCTGTTTTGTTATTGTGAAAGCCTCCATTCCTAATCGTGAACCACCCCAAAGCATCAATTAAGAAGGGGTAACTTGGCTTTGGTCTTGAAACAAAACATAGCAGGTGAGGAAGAAGAACAAAATCGACAGAACACTAATGAAACAATGGAAGGAGAAGAAATACTGGTAATATATGACGATGAAGATATCTCTGAGGGAGTGAGATTCTACAAAAAAAGCATAGTGGAAAAGCTCATTACCAACAAACACATTAATGTAGCTTGGATCCAAATTGCTATGGCCAATATTTGGAAAAACCCTGAGGGATTTAGAGTAATAGAAGTAAGACTCAAACTCTACCAGTTCTTTTTCAAAAAGGAGATAGATCTTGAGAGGGTTTTAAAGGGAAATCCATGGGTGTTTAGAAATGCCTGGCTACTAGTGAATAGATGGAAAATGAAAGAAGAAAAATGACGAACTGATTCTTCGCTAGTAAAGAACTTTTATAAAAATAATCGCGTTGTAAATATAGTTTCTAAACGAACAGAGAATCCTTTCATACAAAAGTTTGGTTGTCACAAGTAACAAAACCCAATAAAATTTATAACCGAAGTATTTAAATCTCGGATCGTCTTCTCAATGAATTGCAGGGAGGTATGATTTATTATTGGTTATGGAAAATTGTATATTTTTGGGTTTTTGAAATAAGGAACAAGTAATTTAAATGACAAGAAAAATAAATTAATAACTAGAAAAATTCTTGGCAAGGTATGAGAACTGGAAATTCTATCCTAGTTATCCTTTATCAAGTGTGATGAGAATTATTTATTGCTCCCACTTAGTTAACCCTTACTAAATAAAGGAAAGTCAAGTGGACCAATCAATTTGATCCTCAAGTCTTAGTCAACTCCTGTTAAAAGACTAGCTTTAGAGTGATCCAAATCAATTAGCAATTCCCAATTTTCAATCAACAGCTGAGTTTGACAACTCAAGTGTCACTAATTACTCAACCAAAGCCAAAAGGGGAAAATCTAAAATATTTATATAATAAATAAAAGAAAGCAATCATAAATCTGAAATACCTCAATGTGTATTAAATAAGAAATCAATTCTAACATGGAGTTCATAAGCCAAATTGAAAAGATAAATAACAATTAAAGTAATAGAATAATTAAAAGTAGAAAGTAAATTAAAGGAACATTGAACCTGGAATGAAGAGAAGTAGCCTAATCATAATAGAAATCCTAAATCCTAATCCTAATCATAAATCCTAAGAAAGAGGAGAGAGCCTCTCTCTCTCTAAAAACTACATCTAAAACCTAAAATTATAAATATGAAAGTATAATTGATGAATGAATGGATTGCCCCACTTTATAGCCTCTAATCTGTGTTTTCTGGGCCGAAAACTGGGCCAAAAACAGCCCAAAAATCACTGGTTGCGAAATCTGTCACGATGGTTTTTTTGTCACTGCGACACATCCGCGTGAATCACGCGTTCGCGTCACTTATCGTCAGGGAAAATATGGCATATTATATATAATTTCGAAGCCCCGGACGTTAGCTTTCCAACGCAACTAGAACCGTATCATTTGGACCTCTATAGCTCAAGTTATGACCGTTTGAGTGCTAAGAGGTCAGGCTGGACAACTTTAGCAGTTCCTTCAGTTTCTTGTATTCCTTCCACTTTTGCATGCTTCCTTTCCATCCTCTAAGCCATTCCTGTCCTGTAATCCCTGAAATCACTTAACACACATATCACAGCATTGAATGGTAATAAGAGAGGATTAAACATAGGAAATTTAAGAGCACGAAGCATGTTTTCAATCATAGCACAAAATCAAGAAGGAAATTGTAAAACCATGCATCTTGTATGGATAAGTGTATGAAAGATTGATAAAATCCACTCAATTGAGCATAAGATAAACCATAAAATAGTGGTTTATCAACCTTCCCACACTTAAACATTAGCATGTCCTCATGCTAAGCTCAAGAGAAGCTATAAGAGTGAAGAGGAATGGTAGAATGTATGAAATGTAACCTATTTGTATGAATGCAACTATATGCAAAATACTTTTACCTACTTGGTTAAAAGTAAATAAATATTTTAAGAACAAATATGAATTAGATTTCACTAATTCAAATCACAAAATAAAGTACAAGTGAATTTGCAGAAGAAAATAGCTCATGAAAGCCGGGAACAAAGAATCGAGCATCGAACCCTCACCAGAAGTGTATACACTCTAATCACTCAAGTGTTTAAGGTTCGATCTCTCAATTCTCTACTAACCTTGCTTTCTAAGGCTTGCTCTTCATCTAACAATCAATAAAAATTTAATGCACAAAATACACATATCAAGAGGTCTTTTAAGGGTTGTAATGGGGTTAGGGTCAAGGTAGGATTGTATTTGGCCAAGTGGACTAAAATCTGAATCCTTAATTAACTTAAACTTTCCACCTAACTTTAGACAATCCATGTAATCAAAGTACAAAACCTAACTATCCATTAACCATGTTTTCCACATATTCATGCATTCTAATTTCAAGTACAGTACATATGTATTGCTTTCACCATTTACTTTGGGGCATTTTGTCCCCTTTTACTTATTTGCTCTTTTTCTTTTCTTTTTCTCCTTTATTTTTCCCTTTTTTTTCATAATTTTTCTTTCTTTTGCTTTTCTCAAGGCATATGATTAAGGTATTGAATGCATGAACATATTCTCAACATTCTTTCACATTTTCAGAAAATTCTAACATACTCAATTCTCAAACCAAATGTTTCCAAATCCAACTTTCCCACACTTAATTCGTGAGCACTGTCACTAGTCTAAGCTAACCAAGGATTCAAATTAAGGACATTATTGTTTTCCGCTTAGAGTTAATGATGTGCTAAAGTAAAGAATAAAGGGGTAAAATAGGCTAAAAATTGGTTTGCAAGGGATAATGAAAGGTAAGGCCATATGGGTATGTAAGCTCAGTGAAACAAGGTCTCAATCATATAAGTATATGCATACATCAAACAATGGAAATATAGAATTAAGCAAGACAAAGATCACAATTTTAGAGAGAACAACACACACAAAAAAAAATAAAATATTGGTTGATAGAATACAACCAATTCAAATAGGCTCAAAATCTCACAGGTTTTGTGTGTTCGAGCTCTAAACCATGTTCCAATATAATATTCCTTCAAACAAGTTTATCAAAAATTTTATTCAAATTAGTGAAATGTTATAAAAAGTTTCTTGGAAAATAAATTATTACTTTAACCAAACAGTGGTAGAATATGCACAAAACCAAACAAATATACAATCAAACATGCAAATGTAACAATGAACAAAAAAAGAAAATAAAACATTGGTGTTTGAGAAGGAAATGACTAACCCATGGAGATCGGTATCGACCTCCCCACACTTAAAGATTGCACCATCCTCGGTGCATGCTGAGATGTGCAGGTGGACGGACTGCTACAACTGATGCTTTTCTCTAGAGATTGTGCAGATGAACTTGTTTGTCTCTCCATGTAAACGTCTTCCGGTTCCCTTCCTGGTGGCCATCTTGAAAGAAAAAAGGAAGAAAAGTAACCCAGAAATAAAGATAAAAGAATAAATAAAGTATGGGTGAGTTAATGCCAAATAATAAGGGTCTCAATTATATGGTAGCTACAACATGCAAGTGAGAAAATAATAAAAGCACATGGCATACCAGTGGTGCAAAATTTGCAACAAAGGGGAAGAGTGTGGGTAATAAAAGACAGTATAAGTTCATATCAATGCAAATAGAATACAAGTATCATAAAAGAATAGCATTGACTTATGAATAATAATACCCAATCAGAATAAAACAAGTCATGAATCACCAAATTAATACCAGAAAAGATGCAACAGTTGAAAAAGAAAATTTAACACCAATGGAAAAATAATAAATTTAGAAAAGAAAATAAAAATATGCACAAAAATTAAAATACAATGAATGAAAGTATTCAAATAAATTGAGTAAAATAAAATGAAAGAAAAGAAGGATGAGAAGTTAAAGAGATGAAGAAGAAGAAAGTAAGAAAGGAGGAAGAAATAATAAGAAGGGATAAGAAAGAATTAGGATTAGGAAAGAAAAGATAAGATATCTGGCGCTGATCTTGATAAACTGTGCGGCGCAGGCGACGCGGACGCGTGGGTCATGCGGTCGCATGGTGTGCGATGTTTTTCAAGTGACGCGAACGCGTGGGTCATGCGGACGCATGACTTGATTTGTGCTAGTGGCGCGAGTGCAGCCTTGCGTTCGCGCAACTTTTTGTCTCAAACTTATTTTGCCAAAATTTAGGGTGACGCGTTCGCGTGGGTGACGCGATCGCGTGAATGGCCATATTTTGAAAACGACGCGGACGCGTGGGGCACGCGGTCGCGTGATAGGGCTGGTGCTTCTAGCATCATTCCAGCCCAGCTCCATCATAACTCTCTGCCATACACATCTTTACGTTGATTTTGCAGGGCCACGCGTTCGCGTAGGTGACGCGGTCGCGTGGGGGGGGGGGCTTTTTTACAGAATGACGCGGTCGCGTGGTTGACGCGATCGTGTGGGCACGTTTGTGCCTAAGGCACGCCTCCAGCCACGCTTTCGCGTGACTTTCTGTTTAATTCTCTTTTCTTCTGAATGCACATATGACGCGGACGTGTCAACAACGCTCGCGCGTCGCGTGCGAAATTTTTTTTTATGCAATATGTAGATGCAAATGCAGAATGCAGGTGAATATGCAGAAATTATGAATGAACACGAATAAAAATAAAATAAAATAAAACTAAGAACAAAAAGGAAAGAATATACCATGGTGGGTTGTCTCCCACCTAGCACTTTTAGTTAAAGTCCTTAAGTTGGACATTTGGTGAGCTCCTTGTCATAGTGGTTTGTGCTTGAACTCGTCTTGAAACTTCCACCGATGCTTGGACTTCCAATAATGTTCATCATTCTCAAGTGAATTTGCTAAGCCTTGAGGGAGTTCTTCACAAGCTTTGAGCTCCCAAAATTGATCCTCATATATTCCCGCATCCCAAATCTTGTATCTACATCCGTCTTCAAGTGGAACATGATGATTCCATCCGGGTGGTAAGCAATTTGAATTCTCTACAGAGTACCAAACTCTTCTTTTAGATCTAACCAAATTATCATCAGTTGAGCACTTACATCTAGCTCTTGAAATATCAACCTTGATGAGCCTTAATTTGCAACTCCAACCACTAAATATTCTTCTCTTAAGCTTAATGCCACAAAGATTCCTAATTTGACTGATGCGGGGGAAACTTGTCTCTCAACAAATCTCCCTTCGGCAAGTGTACCGAATTTGTCGTCAAGTAAAAACTCACAATAGAGTGAGGTCGAATCCCACAGGGATTGATTGATCAAGCAAATTTAATTAGAAGAATGTTCTAGTTGAGCGAATCCAGAATTTGGGTTGAGAATTGCAGAAAATAAAATGGCAGGAATGTAAATAACAGAAAAGTAAATGCTAGAATTAAAGGATTGGAAGTAAATGACTGAAAATAAATTGCAGAATTGTAAATGGGAATGGGGGATTTGCTCATAAAAGTAAATGGCAGAATTTAAAGAGAATGGGTAAGATCAGAGATGGGGAGTTCATTGGGCTTAGGAGATGTTGCAATTCTCCGGATCAAGTTCATTTTCATCTCTTCCTCAATCAATGCACTCATTGATCTCCTTGGCAATCTTAAGTGATTGAATTACAATTTCTTGCAATTCAATCTCTCAAATCTTGATCAATAGCCAATTCCTTGGTCAATTGCTCATGAGAAGAGATGAAGTATGGTCACTGATTATACCACATGCATTTCCCAAATCAAGTATTGAGAGGGTTATAGTCACATACCCATCCAAACCTAATTTAGTCCAGCATGAGAAAGTATTTCTTGCTTGATCTCTTCATTCCTCTTTCAAGGTTCAAAAGAGATCCAAGTTTGAATAGCTTCTCTTCCAAGATAACTACTCAATTGGATGAAGATCGAAAGCTTTCAAGTAAAATCAAGAGAAAAGATAGAAGAAGAGTAATGAAAATTAGTATTGATCCATCAAATTACAACAGAGCTCCCTAACCCAATGAGAGGGATTTAGTTGTTCATAGCTCTTGAAAATGAAAACAAAGATGGAGAATACATCATAAAACTAGAAAATGCATAGAAGATAAAATACAGAGAGTAGTTCTCCTTTTTTCAGCCTCCAGAACTCCTTTTACAATTCAAAGCTACTCCTATATATACTACTCTTCTCAGCTTCTAGTTTGCTCTTCAAGTATTAGGCCTTTGGATCTTGAGTTTGAAGCAGTTCTTTTCTTCATTTGGGCTTGGCTTTACTTGCAGAGAGAAAGTGCTAAGTGGGCAGAGACTTTAGCTCAGGGCGTTAGGGGTGTTAACATTTAGTGAAAGTATAAGTTCGAGGACATTAATGACACTTAACATTTTCACTAACGTTCCATTGTACCCCTTTGCCTCACGTTAGACCCCACGTTAACTAGGTTAACATGGCTTCTAACGTGGCCTTGCCAACCTTCGAGAACGTTAGTGACACTCAACATTGTCACTAACGTTCCAATGTGCCCCTAGATCTCACGTTAGACCCCACGTTAACTAGGTTAACGTGGCTTCTAACGTGGCCTTGCCAACCTTCGAGAACGTTAGTGACACTCAACATTGTCATTAACGTTCCAATGTGCCCCTAGATCTCACGTTAGAGTCCACGTTAACTAGATTAACGTGGCCTCTAACATGGCCATTCTTAGCCATCCCAACGTTAGTGACAATGTTTAGTGTCACTAACGTTGGCTCATCATTCATTCCTCATTGTTAGCTTCCACGTTAACTAAGTTAACGTGGAAGTTAACGTGGCTCCTTGGGGGGTTGTGTGGTTGCTTCCAATGTTAGTGACAATGTTGAGTGTCATTAACGTTGTCGCCAACTCTCACTTCTTACGTTAGTTCCCACGTTAACCAAGTTAACGTGGGAGTTAACGTGGTGTGTTGCATCCTAGGCCAACGTTAGTGACAATGTTGTATGTCACTAACGTTGGCTTCTCTTCCCCCTTTAACGTTAGAGGCCACGTTAACTAGGTTAACGTGGCCACTCATGAGTGTTTGCCAACGTTAGTGACAATGTTAAGTGTCACTAACGCTGGCTCAACTTCCCTTTTCCACGTTAGAGTTCACGTTAACTTAGTTAACGTGACTCTTAACGTGGGCAATGATGGCTTTAAGATTGTCATTGGCAATCACTTTTCTCATTAACCTTGCAAGTTTCCTCCCTTTCCTTGCTTCCTTTGGTCCTGAAATCAAGCAATAGAGTGCATCAAAGTTCTAGTCCAAGTCATGGGTAATGCAACATACAATTTGTCGCTAAACTTATGCAAAATCCTCATGAAATAATGTAAAATGCACAATGTATGCTTGAATCAAGGTGTAAGTGAATATCTACCCAAAACTAGCTTATTTCCTAAGGAAATGCATGAAACTAACCTAAAAACAGTAAAGAAAAGGTCAGTGAAACTGGCCAAGATGCCTTGGCATCACAACACCAAACTTAAAGCTTGCTTGTTCCTAAGCAAGTACTGGAACAAGAGAATGATGAATGGAATATCCAGAGAAATGAGTCATTCTTGTAGAAGTCATGTTACTGATTTTATGGTGGTTTCATGTATAGCAACTTAGGTTCATTCCATTAATGGCTTTTAGACCTTTATCATGTCCCTAAACACTTACTTTGTCTATATCCCATGAGACTTTTATTCATTGACCCTTTTATTGTTATTTCAAGGGTTATTTGTGTTATTTAGGCTAAGTGCTCTGTAAGGGGGCAACTGTTTAAGATAAGCTTTCAGCCAACACTCCCGAACCAGTTGGTTCAAGGTGCTAGGTGTTGAAGCACCCCTAAGGACTTACTCCCTCAAGTCTCTCCCCCATACATACACACCACAGGCATATAGTTGAATGCACTTCCACAATATGAACTCCACTCTGGTCTTTTGAAAACATAAACATTCTCTTCTTCATTTGATTTAAAATGAACAAGCATACAAGTAAGTTAAGTAAGGATGCAGCGACATAAAGACTAGCACACATAGACCTATTCAATACCACAAACTTTAAAGACATGATTGAAAAAGGTTTAAACATAACATGGGAGCAAGTTCTATTTCATACAAGATCTTCCTTATTTTAAGACATAGAGAAAGATGGAACAAAGAAGGAACTCCACCACCTTTTACTGTTGTGGATGTCCATGCTCTTTTCCTTGCTTGTCCTCCTTGTTTCCCCTTGCATTTCCTCGCATCCGTGGTCATCAATGGCCTCCTGCAGTTGGTGCATGTCCAAGGTCTGTTGTGCTTGACCCTCTGAGACTTGGCCTTCTACTACTTGAGGGGCTGTCCTCTTTCTTTGCTTCCGTTGAGGCAGGGGGGATGCTGCAGCATTCATCCTTCGGACCGTTATTGGAATGCCTTCCTTTATCCAAACGGGGTCCTCATCTTCAAAAACCACCCTAGCTTTCTTGCATATTCGGTAAATAGTGCTGGGGTAACCTAATGTTCCTCTTGAGTCGCTTTTCTCTGCCATCTTTCTAATGCCTTGAGCTATGATCTCATGAACTTTGATTTCTCCTCCCTTGAGTATACAATGCACCATTATTGCTCTCTCGAGATTCACCTCCGAGTTGTTTGCAGCTGGGAGAATAGACCTCCTCACTAGCTCGAACCACCCCTTACCTTCAGGAGTGAGGTCTGTTCTCTTAATGAACTTTGGTTTATTTCCTGCACCCCTTTTCCCAGTCAGCTCCTGGTACACAAAGGTCTCGTAAAAGCTGGTCATAATTGGGGTTGTTGTCCAATCTTGAATGATAACTTTCTTCTTCAAACGGTATAGATCGTAGCTTCAATGCCCTCATTACACTCATGGGACCAAAATCCACCATTGTTCCTCTCACACAGCTTGTATATGACTCATCTTTCTTATCATATCTGACTGCATTTGCATAAAATTCTCTTATGAGATTTGCATTCACCTTAGTGACCGGGTCAGTGAGGAGCTCCCATCTTCTCCTTTCTACCTTCTCTGTGATTTCGGGGCATTCAGTCTTCTTAACTTGAAACCCCAGCTCATAGATTATTTTCTTATCAACCATCCACCCGTATTGCAATGCATGATGCAAGCTTCTAAATCTCTTCTCATCATATGGGTGTTCTTCCATGGGTTCCTTTCCCTCCCTTCTCTTAGAACTTGAAGATGCCATGAATGATGATTAATATGTGAAGGTGGTAAGGTTGTGGAGACTTTTGGTTGTTTAGGGTTTTATGGCAATGAAGAGAGTTAGGGAAGGAACGTTTATAATCAGATAGGGGGTGTATTGTACCGAAATGAAGAGTGGTGAAGGGTGTGTGATGACAATGAAGGGTGGTACGGACAAGGGTCGTTTATATAAAGAAGTTGTGCGAGAATGGAGGGTGTAGATTGATGAAGTGGTCACTTGATGGACGGTTAGGGTTATGCATGGCTAGAAGACAAGGATCATCACTTTATGATGGGGATTGCTCGGTCTTCTAGGGGTCCCATTTTTTTCAATGTTGCATGGCAACATTTTCCAATGTATTCCCTCTTTAGAACAAGTGTGTAACCCCTCCTCTTGTGGTGTCCGAACCTTCTTTGTTTGGTTGTCCAATCTATCCCTTTTAATGCTCCTTTTCCTTTCCTATAAAGATTTAAAATAAGGAAATTAATATCATAAAAAAATCAAACTCTTCGGCTAGAATAATAAAGAGAAGAAAAAGAGTTTGTATATTTATGAATTTCAACTTAGCCAACTACTGGTGTATCCTCATGCATTTTGGTGGCAACAATTGCTGTTTTCCTTGTTTATCTATTAAGGGGATCTCAGAATGAACTGGCTGTGCTTTAGTGCTTGTCTCCTCCTTCAGTATCTCTTTATCGTTTGTGCTTAGTTTCTTGTCCTCTTGATCTGTTTCTTGTGAGAGTTTGAAGACATTGAAGCTGAGTCGTTCATCATGGATTCTTAATATTAGCTCCCCTTTCTCTACATCGATAAGTGCTCTGGCCGTAGCTAGGAATGGTCTTCCCAATATGATTGGGTGAGTG
>NC_029792.2:23113373-23122305 GCF_000816755.2 Arachis ipaensis
AATTCTCAATGTAGTTGGCTTGCTCCTGACTCCCCTCTGCTTCTTCATTCACTCCTTCTTGGATTGTTGATGAAGTGGAGATTACTGCTGGGTAATGAGCTTGTTTTGGGCCAATAGAGCATCTACATTGTTTAGCTCCATTACTCCTCTTGTGTTCCCTCTTTTGGAAGCATAGAAGTAGTCGTTCTCTGCTACTGTTTCAATAACATCTATGACTTCCTCAATGGTCTTCTTCTTGTTCAAAGATCCTCCAGATGAATGGTCTACGGCCTTCTTTGACTCATAAGAGAGCCCTTCATAGAAAATGTGCAGCTGCACCCATTCGTTGAACATGTCAGGTGGACACCTCCTTGTTAAGTCCTTGAACCTCTCCCATGCTTCATATAGAGTCTCACCATCTTGTTTCCTGAAAGTTTGGACCTCAGCTCTCAGCCTATTGATTCGTTGAGGAGGGTAAAATCTTGTTAAGAATTTGTTCACCACGTCTTCCCAAGTTGTCAAGCTTTCCCTTGGGAAAGATTCCAGCCATTTGGCTACCTTGTCCCTGAGTGAGAATGGAAATAAGAGTAGTCTATAGGCGTCAGGATGAACACCATTAGACTTCACTGTGTCACATATTCTCAGGAAGGTGGTCAAATATTGATTGGGGTCTTCTTGAACACTTCCTCCAAACGAACAGTTGTTCTGAACAAGGGTGATGAGCTGTGGTTTAAGTTCAAAGTTGTTGGCATGGATTGTTGGCTTTTGGATGCTACTTCCACAATTGCCTGGGTTTGGATTGATGTAAGAGCTCCAAACTCTTCTATCCTCCCCAGCATGATTTGCTCTACCTCCTCCCACATGGTTGTGATCTTCTTCTTCATGATGGTTTTTCATGTTGTCTTCCATGTTTATTTCAAAGAATTCCTCTTCTTCCTCAGCACCAACCACTTTCTTTCCTCTTGCCTCCCTCCTTAATCTAAGGAAGGTCCTCTCAGGTTCAGAATCGAAGGAAGTTGAAGCCTCGCTTCTTCTCCCTGTCATACAACCATCAAGTGCAAGCAAGAAAAGATATGTGCAGAAAGTAATTGTGTCAGAATTACTGTTAGTTGTGGGTGATGCAATATATCAAACAATTAGTGGGTTAGCAAACAAAATTGAAAATAACAAAGAAGAACAAAAGAGTAGACGGGGAAGGGAAGAAGTTTAACTAAAACAAAAAGTAAATCACTCAAACAGAAAATGAAATTCACAAAATAAAAATGCTCAATCTAGTGATATTCCAATTTAATCATTGTTGATGCACAATCAATCCCCGGCAACGGCGCCATAAACTTGATGCGGGGGAAACTTGTCTCTCAACAAATCTCCCTTCGGCAAGTGTACCGAATTTGTCGTCAAGTAAAAACTCACAATAGAGTGAGGTCGAATCCCACAGGGATTGATTCATCAAGCAACTTTAATTAGAAGAATGTTCTAGTTGAGCGAATCCAGAATTTGGGTTGAGAATTGCAGAAAATAAAATGGCAGGAATGTAAATAACAGAAAAGTAAATGCTAGAATTAAAGGATTGAAAGTAAATGACTGAAAATAAATTGCAAAATTGTAAATGGGAATGGGGGATTTGCTCATAAAAGTAAATGGCAGAATTTAAAGAGAATGGGTAAGATCAGAGATGGGGAGTTCATTTGAAAATGAAAACAAAGATGGAGAATACATCATAAAACTAGAAAATGCAGAGAAGATAAAATACAGAGAGTAGTTCTCCTTTTTTCAGCCTCCAGAACTCCTTTTACAATTCAAAGCTACTCCTATATATACTACTCTTCTCAGCTTCTAGTTTGCTCTTCAAGTCTTGGGCCTCTGGATCTTGAGTTTGAAGCAGTTCTTTTCTTCATTTGGGCTTGACTTTACTTGCAGAGAGAAAGTGCTAAGTGGGCAGAGACTTCAGCTCAGGGCGTTAGGGGTGTTAACATTTAGTGAAAGTATAAGTTCGAGGACGTTAGTGACACTTAACATTTTCACTAACGTTCCATTGTACCCCTTTGTCTCACGTTAGACCCCACGTTAACTAGGTTAACGTGGCTTCTAACGTGGCCTTGCCAACCTTCGAGAACGTTAGTGACACTCAACATTGTCACTAACGTTCCAATGTGCCCCTAGATCTCACGTTAGACCCCACGTTAACTAGGTTAACGTGGCTTCTAACGTGGCCTTGCCAAACTTCGAGAACATTATTGACACTCAACATTGTCACTAACGTTGGGATGGCTAAGAATGGCCACGTTAGAAGCCACGTTAACCTAGTTAACGTGGACTCTAACGTGAGATCTAGGGGCACATTGGAACGTTGGTGACAATGTTGAGTGTCACTAACGTTGGCTCATCATTCATTCCTCATCGTTAGCTTCCACGTTAACTAAGTTAACGTGAAAGTTAACGTGGCTCCTTGGGAGGTTGTGTGGTTGCTTCCAACGTTAGTGACAATGTTGAGTGTCACTAACGTTGTCGCCAACTCTCACTTCTTACGTTAGTTCCCACGTTAACGTGGGAGTTAACGTGGTGTGTTGCATCCTTAGGCCAACGTTAGTGACAATGTTGAATGTCACTAACGTTGGCTTCTCTTCCCCCTTTAACGTTAGAGGCCACGTTAACTAGGTTAACGTGGGCTCTAACGTGGCCACTCATGAGTGTTTGCCAACGTTAGTGACAATGTTAAGTGTCACTAACATTGGCTCAACTTCCCTTTTCCACGTTAGAGTTCACGTTAACTTAGTTAACGTGACTCTTAACGTGGGCAATGATGGCTTTGAGATTGTCATTGGCAATCACTTTTCTCATTAACCTTGCAAGTTTCCTCCCTTTCCTTGCTTCCTTTGGTCCTGAAATCAAGCAATAGAGTGCATCAAAGTTCTAGTCCAAGTCATGGGTAATGCAACATACAATTTGTCACTAAACTTATGCAAAATCCTCATGAAATAATGTAAAATGCACAATGTATGCTTGAATCAAGGTGTAAGTGAATATCTACCCAAAACTAGCTTATTTCCTAAGGAAATGCATGAAGCTAACCTAAAAACAGTAAAGAAAAGGTCAGTGAAACTGGCCAAAATGCCCTGGCATCATTGACCATCCGTTTCAAGAACACCATACTCAAGTGGGACAGTAAAGCGAATAGATATAAGCTTTACCCACTCAAGTGAATGAGTAGATGGCATCCTAGGTAGAGAAGTCTCCGACATACTTGACAAAGCGTACTCAACTCCCGTCCATCCTTTTCGAAGGGCTTCTACTTTCACATCATTTACAGACTCAATCAGAGAAGAGTCTTCATATTCAAGGAGCTCATTTGTGGATGCAAATTCCTCACTAGAAGGGCTTGATTCATAATCCTCATTACCAAGGGAACTTTCTTCTTGATCTATCACATCCAAGTCTTCATAGAAAAAATGCCATGGAGGTTATGCACTGGCCTTCTTGACATCAATTTCAATCTTATTAGATGGGTACTCTACAACTCTAGATTTTCATGGAGGTTCAGCATCTCCTAAACCTTCAACCACTTCTTCCTCTGCAACTATTATGGCTTCCTCCACTTGTTCCAATACAAAGCCATGTTCCTCATTGTCCACCGGAGTTTCTAGTGTCTCCTTCATGCTACGCTCTTCTTTTGATTCTCCACATGTAGCCATGGGAGTACTTTGAGTGCTCAGATGTTGGGAAGCTAATTTATTTACTACCTCGGTTAAGGCAGTGGCGAATTCCAGTACTCCCCGTTCCATCTCTCTTTGCCCTTGAAGAAGAACACCAAGAGTGTCATGCATTGAAGGTTGAGGGGGATATGAGGGCTCATTACTTAGGAGGAAAGGTTCATGATAAGAGGGTGGTTCATCATAATAAGAATGTGGTGGTTCATCACTCTCTATCGTTTTCACTTGTTGCACAGCACACTTCAATTCCTTATTCTCAAGTTGAGATTCTTTAGCCATGAAAGCTTCGGGTGCTATTCGATTTACCGCTCAGTCCAATTGACGCAGGATTGCTTAAAATTGATCCACTGTTTTCTTGAGACGATCCCTTGACTGTTGTTCTGCTTGGATATCATAAGTAGGATCATAAGGCTCTTGGATTGATGGATATGGATGTGGTGTATATAGAGGTGGTGGTCCTTGGGAGTAACTGGGTTAGAATTGGGGTGGATCTATGTATGACTCATATGGCTCACAAGGTGGTTGATATGGTGGATAACAGTTAGGATCATATGAGGGTGTTTGGTAGTAGGGGGCTTGTGAGTGTGGTGGTCCAAAGGTATATTGAGGAGGTGGTTCATTGGCATATGATGGGGCTTGTTGGTAACTACAAGGGAGTCTACCATATCTATCATCTTGGTACACACCTCGGAATGGCTCCTGACCATAGTAATTTAGTGGAGGTTGGTTGTCACGAAAAGGTCCACCATAACTATTGTCTTGGCATGTATTGTAAGATGGTCGTTGTCCATGGTACCTTGGAAAGTGCTGTTGCCGAAAGGGTTGATCAGATCCTCGTGGCTCCTTCCATCTGTGATTGGTTTGACCTTGAAGCATGTTCCTGTTATAGCTTCCATTCCTTTCAACAATATTTGAACCAAACTCAAAGCGACGGGGGTGAGAGTTCATAGTAACTAATAAAAATTAAAAAAAAATAAAAGCAAAATAAAATATTTACAATAACCAATAATAAGGCACACGTTTGCAATTTCCCGGCAACGGCGCCATTTTGACGAACTGTTTCTTCGCTAGTAAAGAACTTTTATAAAAATAATCGCGTTGTAAGTATAGTTTCTAAACGAACAGAGAATCCTTTCGTACAAAAGTTTGGTTGTCACAATTAACAAAACCCAATAAAATTTATAATCGAAGTATTTAAACCTCGGGCCGTCTTCTCAAGGAATTGCAGGGAGGTATGATTTATTATTGGTTATGAAAAATTGTATATTTTTTGGTTTTTGAAATAAGGAACAAGTAATTTAAATGACAAGAAAAATAAATTAATAACTAGAAAAATTATTGGCAAGGTATGAGAACTGAAAATCCTATCCTAGTTATCCTTTATCAAGTGTGATGAGAATTGTTTATTGCTCCCACTTAGTTAACCCTTACTAAATAAAGAAAAGTCAAGTGGACCAATCAATTTGATCATCAAGTCCTAGTCAACTCCTGTGGAAAGACTAGCTTTAGAGCGATCCAAATCAATCAGCAATTTCCAATTTTCAATCAACAGCTGAGTTTGACAACTCAAGTGTCACCAATTACTCAACCAAAGCCAAAAGGGAAAAAATCTAAATTATTTATATAATAAATAAAAGAAAACAATAATAAATCTGAAATACCTCAATGTGTATTAAATAAGAAATCCATTCTAACATGGAGTTCATAAGCCAAATTGAAAAGATAAATAACAATTAAAGTAATAGAATAATTAAAAGTAGAAAGTAAATTAAAGGAACATTGAACCTGGAATGAAGAGAAGTAGCCTAATCATAATAGAAATCCTAAATCCTAATCCTAATCCTAAATCCTAAGAGAGAGGAGAGAGCCTCTCTCTCTAAAAACTACATCTAAAACCTAAAATTATGAATATGAAAGTATGATTGATGAATAAATGGATTTCCCCACTTTATAACCTCTAATATGTGTTTTCTGGGCCGAAAATTTGGCTAGAAGTAGCCCAGAAATCGCTGGTTGTGAAATCTGCCACGCTTGTTTTTTTGTCACTACGACACGTCCGCATGAATCACGCGTTCGCGTCACTTATCGTTAGAGAAACTATGGCATATTATATATCATTTCGAAGCCCCGGACGTTAGCTTTCCAACGCAACTGGAACCGTATCATTTGGACCTCTATAGCTCAAGTTATGACCGTTTGAGTGCTAAGAGGTCAGGCTGGACAACTTTAGCAGTTCCTTCAGTTTCTTGTATTCCTTCCACTTTTGTATGCTTCCTTTCCATCCTCTAAGCCATTCCTGCCCTGTAATCCCTGAAATCACTTAACACACATATCACGGCATCGAATGGTAATAAGAGAGGATTAAACATAGGAAATTTAAGAGCACGAAGCATGTTTTCAATTATAGCACAAAATCAAGAAGGAAATTGTAAAACCATGCATTTTGTATGGATAAGTGTATGAAAGATTGATAAAATCTACTCAATTGAGCATAAGATAAACCATAAAATAGTGGTTTATCAAAAAATAGAGGAAGAATTAGACAAGGCTGATATTAAAATACAGATTTAGGGGTTGCCTGAATACTATAAGACCCCTAAGTTAAGGAAGAAAATAGCAGCTTGTATGAGAGATATAAAGGAATGTGCCATTTACGAAGTAGGACGAGGCCAGGAGAAATTTGTTAAAGCTACCGTCAAAATGAATGTGGAGACACAATTTAGGAAAAGGGATACATGTAGGGAGTAAAGAAGATGAACTCACCTGGGTTGACTTCAAGTATGAACAACTACCAACATGTTGTTATTGTTGTGGGAGAATGGGTCATGAAGAGAGTGCGTATGATACAGGAACGATAGATGTGGAGGAAGGCCAGGATAGTAATATGAAGCTGGGACGATGGCTGAAGGAAGATAAGGTAGGGAAGAAAGTGGAGCAAGAAAAACAGGAAAGAAAGACAACATCAGAGCACAACGTAGGAAAAAATAGAAAACTGAAAGAAAAGCTTATTGAAAAACTTATGGACAAGTTGGCTAACCTGACAATGTCGGATCCGAGTGGTCATGATATTAGAGAAGGTTCTGGCCAACCCCCTGCGACAGCAGCCCCCTAACTAAGAGTAGATCTAGGACATTTTGACAAAAAAGGGATAAAACAAAAAGAGTTTTCAGATGAGCTAATACGAAAAGAACTAGAAACAGAAAAAGAATTGAGGGAAATGGGAAGACAACAAAAAAAGAGGAAGAAGAAGTCAACAATAGTAAAAGAGAAGAAGTGAAGGAGCTATAAACCAAGAAAGGAAATGATATGGAGATAAAACACACTCTCAATGACATAACAAATCAGCAGCTAGGGGAAGAGGAAAAATAGTAGGAAATTGAAGAGGCAAGCTAAGGAATCAATCCGTAGCAAGGAAAACAAAACAAAGTTGACTGAAATGAGCCTGAAGAGGAAAAATGGTGGAGCTAAGGAGGATAAAGGAGAGGGAGCAAAGCCACAAGCAAAGAAGATGGCGATGAAAATTGAGAGCACAACGGCGGAGGCTGCTGGGCAGCCCTGCCGAGCACCATGAAGATACTAAGCTAGAATTGTCGTGGGCTTGGAAACCCATGGGCAATGAGAGCTTTGCACAAGCTCTTAAAACAGAAAGTTTCCAACCTTATCTTTTTAATGAAGACAAGGAAAAAGGCGAAGGAGATTATGAGGATGAGATATAAAGGAGAACTATAAAACATTGTGGGAGTCAATTATCAGGAAGAGGGAAGGCAAAGAGGAGGGGAGTTGGCTTGTCTATGGGACAATTCTTTGGAGGTCAATATAATGTCTATGTCTCCAAATCATATAGACATGAAAGTTAAGATCAAGGGAACAGATAAGTGGTGGAGAGCAACGGGTTTCTATAACTGTCTAGAAAACCAAAATAAACGTACAAGCTGGGAGCTTCTCGGGACACTAGGCCGAGTCACCAACAGCCCATGGATGGTATTTGGAGATTTTAACCAAGTGCTAAGACAACAAGAAAAAAGTGGAGGAAACCCGGTTACTTTTGCACAGGTGAAAGGTTTTCAGGAAGTAGTTCAAACAAGCAAGTTGCTCGATTTAAGCTTTGTCGGGCACTCTTTCACATGGACAAATAGATAGCTAGGGAAGAACAATATTCAGGAAAGATTAGACCGAGTGTTTGCAAACATGGATTGAAAAGAAGTGTTCTCCAAAACTGTTGTCCACTAGGTATAAATCAGACCACTGTCTAATTCTTTTAGATCTGGAAGGTGATAAAAAGAAAGGTAAAAGAGGGGGGCACAGATTTTGTTTTGAAGAAATTTGGTTAACAAATGATGAATGCCAAAAGGTGGTGGAGGAAGCTTGGGAATCAAACACCAATAGCATCCATGAGAAGATAAAGCTATGCAGAGGAAAGCTAGACATTTGGGGGGAGAAAACTTTGGAAATATACCCAAGAGGATTAGAGAGGCACAAAAGATCCTGAACCAACTAAACACTTTACCACAAAGTGCAAAAGTTTTAAGGAGAACAAAAAGGGTAGAAGCATATTTGGAGGAGCTCTTAAAGGTGGATGATGAGTCCATATTTGATGATAAATTTTGGCTTGAATTTGATGTATTTCATCACATAAAGTCACACTTAATTACCAAAATAGCATACTTTTGTGATTTCTCCCTAATTTAGACATAAATGTGAAAACATGCATTTTTGTACTTAAATTAATCATTTTAATTCCACTTTTATGACATGTGATGTCATGACATATTTTGTTAAGTGATTTCATCTCAATTAGGCAAGAATGGATTGATAGAAGTGGAAAGAAGCATGCAAGAAGGGAGAACACATGAAGAAAGCAAAGGAGAAGCACACAGACAAGTATGCGTACGCACAACCCTCTGTGCGTGCGCACAAGTGGCGAACCAGCAAGTGTGCGTACGCATCATTGTTCTGAAAATTGAACCGAACCGGTCGGTTCGACTGGATTAACCAAAAACTGGTCATTTGTTCGGTTCGGTTGCTATGAAGAACCTTCCTACAAAAAATCGGTTTAAAAACCGGTCAAACCGGCAGTTAACCGGTGAACTGCCAGAACTGCTCGGTTTTTTCCGGTTCAGTGATATATATATATATATATGTTAAAAAAAATTCAAACATTCAGAACCCCTCAGGCCCTCACCCACCCCTGCCCCTTTCTCTCTCTCTCTCACTGGGCAAACCCAAACCCTAACGGCGATAGG
>NC_029792.2:23122436-23126595 GCF_000816755.2 Arachis ipaensis
ATGCTCGCTTCTCGATCCTCTTCTCCATGACGTCGAGTGCTTGTTCGGAACTGTTGGCGATGCCGCCGTGAAGGGCTTCTCCATCGTCGTCTGTTCTCGATTTGTTGGTTCCCATCTCTCTTTTCGAGTTCTCTCTCTATTCGAGGCTCTGAGCTCTCTCTGTCTCTCTCTTTCTCACTACGACGTGTCTCTTTGCTCGGCTGTGGAGTATTCACCGCGCCGTCACCTTCTTTCCTCCCTCGCTACCAGTAAGCACTACTGCCTCAAATTATTTTTGGTTATTTTGTTAATTTTATTTATTCTGATTTTTGAGTTGTTGGCCGTTGATATTTCTGATTCTGTGTTGTTGATGAACATTGTTAATGCTAGAATTTTTTCTGATTCTGAGTTGTTTATGTTAATTCTGAGTTGTTTATGCTGGTTTTTCTGATTCTGAGTTGTTAATTTTGGTTGCTGATTTTCGTTGAATCTGAATTGTTGACGGTGGTATGGTAAAATTGTTTTTCATCATTTCACATCTTTCAGGAGCAAAAATTACATTTCTTTCTTGTACATTTTTTGTTTAAATTTATACTCTTCTTTGAACTTTGAAGTATGTTAGAAAGTGTGTTTCAAATTGTTTTGCATTGAAAATTTCAAGCAAGTTCCTTTGTACTGGGTTGGTCAAAGTTTCTAGTTTCAATGTTGGTGAAAAATTCTCAATGCAAGTGGATAATAATAATAATAACTCTTGCTTTATATCATTTATGATTATGAATATTTAGTTTATTTGTTGTTATTCTTTGTTTTTGTACTGATTTTCCTAATTGATGTGGTTTGAAAATTTGTAGGAGAATGAGAAGGAGAACATCACAAGCAATTGTATTCAACAAATCTGATATTGTTATTGTAGAACATTATAATTTTTATTGTTAATTTTTTTTATTCTATTGATATTTTTTATTTTTATAATTTTTATGAAGAAATTGAAATAATTGTTTGTGGTTGAACATTATTTCTTTGTCATTTAAGTGCATTTTGATTTTTATTAGTTATAAAGATTGATGTTTAAAGTTATTTATGAACTTTTAATTATAAATTATGGATAATTTATTATGTGAAATTATAAAATTTTAAATTTTATTAGTTTAAAAATTATTGAATTTAAATATTTAAAATTATATATTAAAATTTTTTAATAATTTTATTTTATATTCATTATACCGGTTGAACCCCGGTTGAACCTTTGAACCGTTGAACCAGTCACTTGACCGGTTCGATTCTCGCAACCTTGGTACGCATACGTCTGTGCATACGCACAAGTAGAAAAATCAGCAAGTGTGCATACGCACAGGTCCTAATGCGTGACTTCATTAATGAAGCACCTGACTCGCAATTTTGGGGGCCTCTTGGCCCAGTTTTGGAAGCTGAAGGCTGGTTTGAGGTGCTATAGAAGGGGATATCAACACATATAAAGGCATGAGGTTTTAGATGAGTTTTAGGAGGCCTCATTACATATATAGTAGGAGTAGGAGTAGTGTAGAGTAGTGATCTTTTATTTCTCTCTTAGGGTTTTACTTAATTTCCATTATAGCATTTTATAGTTAAGTCTTGATCTTGGATTTTGCTCATCTTCATTGTAAGTACTCTTCAATTTCCTCTTTAATTACAATACTTTTGCTATTGTGTTTTATGGATCAAGTCATTTTGTTAATATATGCAATTTTGCTTTCTTGAATCTTTTGTTTATGAATTTGATGTTTTATGATTCCTATATGCTTGATTGAATGTTTATTGTTGATTTTGTGAATAGTTTGGTTATAGTTTTTATTTTCCTTCGCAATTTTCTATGTTTTGTTTTTATGCCCACAAGGTGTTTGTGAAAATGCCAATTATGGATTTTGAATAGATTTTCACATCTTGAGTTGGGAAATGAGTTCATAGCAGGGACGGATTTATTTATAAGCTAGTGGGAGCAATTGCCCTAGTGAGATTTTAAAAAATAAGTAGTAATTTTGAGTGAAATACCATAATTGCCCCCACTATATAATTAATTTTGCCCCCAGTAGTCCAAAGTTCCAAATTCCTAACGCTTCTTCTTCTCCTTTTCTCTCCAAATTTGAAATTCCTAATTGCTCCAAGCCTCCAGCCTCCACCCTCCAGGCTCTAGAGTTACTGCCGCCAGCCCGCCACTCTACATCTCTGCCAGTCCGTCGACCATCGGTTTCTCCTTGCATCGCCGCCGCACCGCATCTGGTGGTTCTCAAGTTCTGCCTTCTTCTACGTCACTGCTTGACTGCTTGTGATTTGTGTGGTTCTGCCGCTGTTCTTCTTCTGCGTTCCTTCCTTTGGCACTCAGCAGTTCGGCATCTGGTTCTGCTTCTGCGGTTCTACCTTCTTCTTCAGCAAACATCGATCTCTTTTGGACTTCTGGTTCTTCTTTCTTGGGGTACGATCCTCTTCTCTGTTGCTGCTGGCGCCGCACCGCTACTGGGTCGTCTTCCTGGTCTTGGAGTTCAGTCTTGGACTTTGCCTCTTAGTACATAATTAGGATTTGGGAACCCAAATCAACCTTTCAAATTTCAAGAGTGGTAAATACCAAATAATTTTCAAGTTTACTTGTAGGCTGTAACCAATTAATTATAGATTTATAGCATATGTATATTATAAATAAATAATATTTTGGGAGTGGGGTCGTGGAGATTCAGAATAAAGGAAAGGAAATAAGGAATGGTTTGTGTCTTTGTGACTTTGTGTAACATGGCATTGGTTAGGTTAGATGGTATTGTGTTGCCGTGTTGATTTTCTTGTTAATGAGATAATGAGATTATGTTCTTGTTAATGAGCAACTAACCAAATCCATTATATTCATTGAGATAATGAGATTCAAGTTCTGGACAGTTGGAGTGTTAAATTTTTATTAGACTGAATAATAATCAATAGTTACTGACTTAGTTAGCACACCGTCCCTGGTTAGTTGCTTCATTTAGGTTTTTGCTCATTTGCTTCATGGTTTGATAATTGATAATTTGATATAGTTGGTTTAGGAACTATGAATTTGTGATTGAATTTGTTGTGATGATGTAATTTATTTGTTAATTATTTTTGTATATTGAGATATTTTTGTCAATTTGTGTAGAATTGTGAATTAATTTTATTAATTAATTAATTAATTTAGGTTTATAATTTTATTCTATTAGTTGAGACTCGAAAAAATATTGTTTATCTATTAGTGTTTCTTCTTTTGAAGTTAACTTTAGTTTTTTCTGTAGCAACTGCATCAGTTGAAAGAACTTTTTCTGCTATGAACATCATAAAGAGTCGGCTCCGTAATCGTATAGGAGATGAATTTTTAAATGATTGTTTAGTGACATATATAGAAAGAGAGACATTTGATTGTATTGATAATGAAAATATTATTCAATCTTTTCAAAGTATGAAACCTAGAAGAATGGAATTTTAAATTATTTATTATTTTGAATTATTATTTTATTGTTTTAATTTTTTAGTTTAATAATTTGAGGAATAATCATATTTTATAATACTATAGTATAATTATAAAAATTATTATTATATATATTTTGCCCCTACTGATAAAATTTTCTAGATCCGTCACTGGTTCCTAGGATACTAGAGTTATAATGTCCGACATTTAGTGGTAATTTTTGGGTAATTAGTTGACTCTTAATTGACGCTAGATTTTTACTAAGAAATTAGTAAGTTAGCTAGGACTTATGGATTAAGGTCAATTATACTTGCTTGACTTACTCCTCGATGTTAGGGGTTGACGAAGCGAGATTGACTCATTACACACTCACCTCAACACACTCACCCACATAACACACCTTCCAACTATACAACCTTTCTCCCAACCATTGAACCTTCTTTCTCAGCCAAAGATAAAGTTCTCCAACCCTTGCCCCAAGAACAACAAGACCTTCAAGCTTTTTTCCAAGAGCAAGGAGAATTTCGGAAGAAGCAAGGAGAGTTCATGGCAACCATAGCCAAAGCGGTGAACCGCTTGGCCTTACTATGCTCAAGCAATCAAGGCATTCCTTTTGAAGAAAGTAGAGGATCAACTAATGAGTGTAGTAAGGAGGAGAACATGGAGTCTCAAGGGAAAGAAGAGGAGCTAGGACAAGAATTGCAATAAGGGGAGGAAGGTAAAACAAGTGCATCG
>NC_029792.2:23126666-23135690 GCF_000816755.2 Arachis ipaensis
GTAAATGGATAATTGAGGGAGATGGATTAAGATGAGGATTCCATCATCAATGATTTTTTGTCCACCTTGGTCAATCTCCTTAATGATCTTGATGAACCCTTTTCCTTTGAGTTTGAGAGAGATGTGGAAGTAGACCTCACACAACCTCTTAAGCTTGGATTGAATGATAGTAGAGAAAACTTAGAGGAGGTTGGTGAGGAAGAGCTAGAAAAGGGTGGCGAGGAAGAGGTGGTCACCCAAGAAGTGAAGGTGTTCATACATGAGTCCAATGGGGTGACTCCAATCCAAGGGCAAATTAAGTGGGTAGCAATATCCTCAAGGAGCTTCATAAGCCCACACTAATATGCGCTATTGGAAATGGATCACCAACTTAAGATCTTTCTTGAGGTGTTCAACAATGAAGACATGGGTATTGGTTGCCAATGGAGTTCAAAGTATAAGTGGTGCAAAGCTCAACTAGGAGAATTCTAAGGTTTATTTGGGTGCTTCAAAGGTTCTTGGGGAGGTTGTTCATCCAAGTGCAAGAGCAAGAATCAACAAGAGGATAATAGGGAAACTAAAGTAAGGGATCCCAGCATAAGTTCCAATGATCAATAATTTTGGGTCCCAATTGCTTTCTTGAGGTTGCTTGAGAGCTTAATGTACCTCGTTTGGGACCCCGGAGGATTTTTGAAGAGCAAACATGGGTGACGACTCAAGGATGAGTGGAAGCATAAGCCACCATGACACAAGCTTCACTCAAAAAGTCCAACTTGAGGATTTTAAACTAAAATGTTAGGTGGGAGACACCCCACCATGGTAATATCCTTCCAACTTTTCTTTTATTTTAGTTTTTGTTTATTGAATTTTGTTTCTTTAATTAGCTTAGTTTGATTGAATTCTAGGCTTAATTTAATTGCATTTTATGTTTGATCATGTGTTTTTGAAGAATGATATGTTTTGGGGTTGAAAACCTTTGATTGATGTCATGGTTGGTGCCTTAGAGGCATTAAAAATATTGTAGAAACAGAGCATTGTGCGTGTGCACAGCCCTGTGCGTACGCATACGTCCCCTAGTTTTTTCCATCTGTGCGTGCGTACGCACACTTGTTGTCACACGCTCTGCTCACAGTGCTCGTAGCTGCTTGTGCGAGCGCACCCCAGCGCATTTTCATTCTGTGCGTATGCACGCCTCTCTGTGCGCCCGCACACATGGTCCTTTTTGCCCTATTAAAAAAAAAAGAGTCTTCTGTGCGTCCGGACAGTCTTGTTCGCACGCACACTTCTTGACACCCTTCCTGCTAGGAGCACTCCCACACCCTGTGCGTTTGCATCCCCTATTTTTTCCCCTTGTGTGCGTGTGCACACATCCCTGTGCGTACGCATAAGTCGCGTTCTGGGCGTGCATCGGAAAGGATTCCATGTCACGCCTTACACTCCCCACCGCCTTTCTTCCTTCCTTCTTCTTCGCTGCAGCCCAGAACCACACATCCCTCCAACGACCACCGTAGCCACCACCGCCTCTGTTTAGCCGCCGCCACCCTCCTTCCCTTCTTCCTTCTCTTTTCTTCCTTCTTCTTTCTTCTTCTTCTCTTTTTCCTCTTCTTTGTTTTGTTTACTTGCTTGCTTAATTTTCATTTTCTTTATTTAACTTTGTAATGTAGGTTAAGTTTTGCTTAATTGTTTGTGTGTTGCATCGCAAGTGTTCAATTTTTCATTTATGGGTTGTTGATGTTTGAATTTTGGCTTGAAATTGTTGAATATGTGCACCGCATAACATGTGTTTGATATAATGCCTTAATGAACTTTTTGCTTAATGCATGTGTTGTAGCTACCATATGTGTTAAACTATATCCTTGTTTGGCATTTGATTCAAGAATTGTGCACTTTTGAATGATTGTGATATTATTTTGGAATGAAATTTCAATAATGTACTTGTTATTGCTTTCAGTTGTTAACACCAAATTGATATGGGAATTGACATTTGATTGCATATTTGGTGAAATTTTTAACAAGTGCATATTGAATTTAGTGAATTGAATTGAATTGCTTGTTCATCATGGTTTTTAAATCAATATAATCATATAACAAGGTCTTGTTTCTTTTTAATACTTTGCATTTGTTTGAGTTGACTTGACTTGATTCTTATCAAGCTTGTCACTTTTTGCAACAAGTACTTTGTCTATGTGATTATTTCATTAATCTTGAGGATGATTAAGTAGTCATCTTCTCATCATTGAATTGGTTATTGTTTGTTGTGCTATTTTCTATCAATCTTGAGCTCCCGCTTGCATACCTTCAATATCCAATATTCCCTAAATTCAATTCACTCTTGTTGTGATTGCCTAAGCTTACTTGTCCTTAGTTGATGCTCATCCATTTCTTGCATCTTAGGCCATTTAATTGAGGAACTTATGCCTACTTGTTTATCGTGTGGATGCTATTTTAACCGGCTGTTGTGTGTGTTCTAACCGTGCACATAATTAGAATACACACCCGGCTTATTTTTATCATCCCACACCACCATGCACTCTTCGTCAATTAAATGCTTGTTTCTTTTCTTTTGGCTCCAAATATACACTGTATTTGCTTCCTCCTTTGCTTTTCTGTGCTACTTGTCCTATGATTCTTATTTATACTTTATTCATTCTTTTTGAGGATGAGACATAAAGGCAAGGAGCCGGTAGAGGAGGAAGACACTGAGGATGGAGAGGCCGAGAATGCATTGGACTTGGCAATTTCCATGCGACTCGAGCCCCCACGTCCACCAGTTGAAAGTGGATAAAAAACTTCTATCTCCCCGAATTGTCTTCATGCACGGAAGACCGTGCAACGCTTAAGTGTGGGGGGAGGATTCACCATTTTTGGGCGTAAATTTTCTTTTTCGAACACTTTTCATTTTATTTTTGTTTTCTTTTACTATGTTTCTTGTAGATATTTGTTAGTATCTTTTACTATTGCATCTTTGCTTTAGTTAATATATATATTGCATTTGCATTTTTGCATGGTATATAATTTATAGATAGAAGTTGTGATTGGATGATGTGAATAGTATAGCACCTAGTTTAATTTTGTCCTAATTACTCATAATGGTTTTTGCATATTGAAAATTAGGAAAAGAACTAGGAAAAAAATTTGAAATTGCATCCATCACATCATACATACATATATAGGAAATAATTTTGGTGAAAAACAACAAAGATTTCTGAGAAATTTATTTTTAGGGCGTTCTATTGAATTGATTTGGAAAAATCCTTTTTAAACTTGCTTGAATGAATTTTTGTGGAACATAGAAGAGAGATAGAACTAACAACCTTGTAAATTGTTGAGCCTATAATGTTTGGTTGCATAATTTTAACCACAATTTTTGTTCATTGTGTGCTATGCTCCTTCTATGATTGCAATCTTGGTTTTGCTTGATTCTTTATTTCCGACGTTTGATGTCTTGAATGCATTTAGCATGATTGAGGCCGTTTTTTGAATTAAGCTTACTAACCCATATGGCCATACGTATCATATCTACCATTTTGAGCCACTTTTGAGCTTTTTGATCCCCTTTGTTCTAACTGCAACCACATCACAACCTTAAGTGGAAAACCATGATTTACCTTGAATGGAATCCTTGATTAGCTTAGGTTGAGGAGTGTGTTTTATTTAAGTGTGGGAGAATTTTTAGGAAGTGTTGGTAGAGGAAAATTTTATTTTGGATATTCATTAAAAATTTTGAAAAATGGGTGCACATTCATGTATCAATTTGCTTTAACCATATGCATTAGTCATAGAAAAAGAAAAAAAAGAAATAGAAAAAAATGAAATAAAAAAATAATAATAAGATGGGACAAAAGTTATCCCAAAGAAAAAAAAATTGAATAAAAAATGCATATGTGGATTTGGATGAAAGAGCATACATGAATGTGTATAAAAAAAGAGGAATGGGAAGTTAGGTTGCATTTTAGTGATTAGGTTGATATAGGTTGGGTGGGATACTTGACTAATCAAAGATTCAATATATTAGCTCACTTAACCATATTAGTCCTACCTTCACCCTAACCCCATTACAACCCGAAGAAGTTCTCATGATATTTGCATTCATGCATCACATGTTTGTTGATTGTTAGATGAAAAGCAAATCCTTGAAAGCATGATTAGAGGAAACTTGAGTGAAACCCTAAACATCGAGCGTTGAGAGTGTATACACACCTAGTGAGTGTTCGATCACTCAATTCTATGTTTCCACACCTCTTATCATGTATTCTTGCAAGTTGTTTCATTTTGATGAGTTGAATCAATTTTTTAGATTTTGATTGCATTGAACTACTTCTTTGCTTAGCCCTATATGTTCATATACTTGCTTGGAAATATGTTTGTTTATTTTCACCAAATACTATAGTATAGATAGATAGATATAGTATATAGTATACTTGCATGCATATAGATAGTTGCATTCAACAAGTTGTTACCCTTTTGATCATTCTCCATATTTGTGTTTAACATGAGGACATGCTATTGTTTAAGTGTGGGGAATTGATGAGTCCATATTTGACGATAAATTTTGGCTTGAATTGAATGGATTTCATCACATAAACTCACACATAATAACCAAAATAGCATACTTTTGTTATTTCTCTCTAATTTGGACATAAATGTGAAAACATACGTTTTTGTGCTTAAATTGATCATTTTAATTCCATTTTTATGCCACTTGATGCCATGACATGTTTTGTTAAGTGATTTCAGCTCAATTAGCAAGAATGGATTGATAGAAGTGGAAGGAAGCATGCAAGAAGGGAGAACACATGAAGAAAGCAAAAGAGAAGCACATAGACAAGTGTGCGTACGCACAAGTAGAAAAATCAGCAAGTGTGCATACGCACAGGTCCCAGCGCGTGACTTCATTAATGAAGCACATGACTCATGATTTTAGGGGCCTCTTGGCCCAGTTTTGGAAGGTTGAAGGCTGGTTTGAGGTGCTATATGAAGGGGACATCAACACATATGAAGGCATGAGGTTTTAGATGAGTTTTAGGAGGCCTCATTACATACATAGTAGGAGTAGGAGTAGTGTAGAGTATTGATCTTTTATTTCTCTCTTAGGGTTTTACTTAATTTCCATTGTAGCATTTTATAGTTAAGTTTTGATCTTGGATTTTGCTCATCTTCATTGTAAGTACTCTTCAATTTTCTCTTTAATTACAATACTTTTGCTATTTTGTTTTATGGTTCAAGTCATTTTGTTAATATATGCAATTTTGCTTTCTTGAATCTTTTGTTTATGAATTTGATGCTTTATGATTTCTATATATTTGATTGAATGTTTATTGTTGATTTTGTGAATAGTTTGGTTATAGTTTTTATTTTCCTTTGCAATTTCCTATGTTTTATTTTTATGCCCATAAGGTGTTTGTGAAAATGCCAATTATAAATTTTGAGTATATTTTCACACCTTGACTTGAGAAATGAGTTCTTAGGATACTAGAGTCATAATGTCCAACATTTAGTGGTAATTTTTGGGTAGTTAGTTGGCTCTTGTTTCCATTGACGCTAGCTTTTTACTAAGAAATTAGTAAGTTAGCTCCTCGATGTTAGGGGTTGACGAAGCGAGATTAAGGTCAATTATGGATTAAGGTCAATTATGCTTGCTTGACTTACTCCTCGATGTTAGGGGTTGATGAAGCGAGATTGACTCATTATAGTTGCCATAGTTGTGGTATGACGATGATAGAATTCCTTAATTTTTATTTCCAAGTCAAGGCTCTTTATGCATTTATAGCATTTTCACTAAGTTTTGATCTTGCCTCCTTTTTTCTTGCATTAATTCTAATTTTTATCACTTCTTAGTTCTTTTATTTCTTAGTCCTTTTAATCTTTCGTTCTATACTTGAAAACCCCCTTTTCCTCACAACCAAGAGTGTGACATCTTAATTGTATTCCTAGGGAGAACGACCTGAGGTTGAATTACTCTCGATTATTTTGTATTTGAAAATTTAAAATTTGATGTTGGCCGATTGTTGGGTTGGGACTATACTTGCAACACTAATTCTATTTTGAGAAAAATTCCTAATCCGCTTTAGGCCATTATCAGTGGAAGAGGTGTAGTGGAGTCAACGCTCAAGAGCGAGTTGGCTAAAACAAGGGGATCAAAACACCAATTCTTTTATAACAAAACTTCACAAAGAAGGAAGAGGAACCGGGTGGATGAAATTGTGGATGATGAATGCTCTAAGCACGTTGAAGAAGAGCATATTGAAAGAGTAATGTGTGATTTTTTCGAGACACTGTTAACATCAGAAGGAACTTTGGAGGTAAAGGAGGTTGTAGAGGTGGTGAAGGAGAGAGTTGGTGAAGAAAAATTTAATATTCTAAATGCCGACTTCACTAAAGAGGAGGTTTTCCAAGCCTTGCACTAGATGCACCACACAAAGGTACTCAGCCCCGATGGAATGCCGGGACTTTTTTATCAAAAGATGTGGAAGGTCGTGGGAGAGGATGTCACGGGAACGGTCCTAAGAATCTTGAATGAAGGGGCAGACCCGAAACCCTTGTACTATACACACACATGCATGATTCCAAAGGTGGAGAAACCAAAACACACAAGAGTTTAGGCCTATTTCTTTGTGCAATGTGGAGCTAAAAATAGCAACCAAGACAATGGCAACTAGGATGAAACTCATTCTCCCCCAGATTATTAGGGAGAACTAATGTGAGGATTTATACCGGTTCGGAATTCTACAAAATAATTTCGTTGTTAGTATAGTCCAAACCAATAGTCAATCCTCAAATCAAATTAAATTTGGTTTTGTCACAAGTACAAATCCTAATAAAAATTAACCGAAGTATTTAGACTCTGGGTCATCTCACAAGGAATTGCAATGAAGTGGTCAATTATTGGCTATGAGAGAACAAAGGGGGTTTGATTTGATAAGAAGAGCAATAACATAAATGACAAGGAAAGTAAATCAAGCAAGCAATTAAAGAAAGCAATTAATAAAGAGAGACATTCATGGCAAAGATTGAGATCATAGGCTTTCTATCCTAGTCATACAATGATTAACTCATCTTATTTAGTCAACTCCAAAAAATGAAAGAAGGTATCATGTTATCTTCACATAGGGAGAATGTCAAACAAGACTAGTCAATCACGTCACAATAATAAACAAGAATTTATCTTATTTCATCATCTCCAATGTTGGAAGAAGGTGTAAGTTATCTTCCATGAGAGAAAGTCAAACAAGACTAGTTAATCTCAATCTAAAAATCCTAACCAACTTACTAATTGAATTAGAAAGGGATTAGAGTTAATGGAAATAATATTAACTAACAACTCTAGATCGCCAACATGAGTTGAGTATTCATGACTCAAGATCACCCAATTTCTCTTTCCAAACCAAGAATACTCAATATCTACTCTAACATCCAACCAAGCATTTTGTCAAACACTTGGAGGGCATAAATGGAGAGCATAGTAAAAGTGCAAGGAAAGATAAATCTACCAACTACTAATTGCAAGAAAAGTAAATCAACAACTCAAATCATCAATAAAAGAACATCAAACTTCAAATTTCACTAAATGTAAACCAAATCCAACATGAGTTCATTAACATAAAAGAGACATGAAAGTAAAATTAACATCACAAGCTAAGAGAATTAAGGTGTAGAAGCAAGAATTCATAAAGGAAACAAGATGAAAACATGAAATTGGACCTAGATCTAAGAGAAATTAACCTAACCCTAACCTAATTCTAGAGAGAAGAGGGAGCTTCTCTCTCTAGAAAACTAACTAAAGGCTCATCATGTCTAACTAAGTGCTCCCCCTTTGCTCAAGCTTCAATTCTGCATGAAATACCCTCAGAAACGAGTTGGATTTGGGCCTGGGCAGCTCAGAAATCGCCCCCAGCGATTTCACTTTAAGTGGGTCACGTGCCGAGCGTCACGCGTGCGCGTGGCTTGAAAAATCTCCAATGCACACGTACGTGTGTATGACGCGTGCGCGTGGCCCTCAATTCTCCAAAAGCTCATTTCTTCATGAATTCTCCCTTTTGCATGATTTTCTCTTCAATTCTTCCATCCAATACTTGCCTTATGAACCTGAAATCACTCAACAAACACATTAAGGCATCGAATGGATTTAAAGTGAATTAAAATCACCAATTTTAGGGCCTAAAAAGTATGTTTTTACACTTAAGCACAATTTAAGGGAGAATTACAAAACCATGCTATTTCATTGAATAAATATGGGAAAAGGTGACAAAATCCCCCAAAATAAGCACAAGATAAACCACAAAATTGAGGTTTATTAAACCTCCCCACACTTAAACCAAGCATGTCCTCATGCTAAAATCAAGAAAGAAACAAAGGGTATCAACATTTATTTAATGCAAACTAACTACATGCAACTTATCTATATGCAATTTATCTATATGCAATCTATCTACATGAATGCATCTACTTGGTCAAAACAAATCAATTTCCAAGGATACATGCACAAGTACAAGGGCTAAAGCAATAGCAATCAAAGCAAACCCACAATTGAATTGAATCATTGAAAGATTTTACAAACTTGCAAGAAAAGATGATCATGGGTGGAAACATGTAATTGAGCGATCGAACCCTCACCGGATGTGTATCCGCTCTAGTCACTCAAGTGTATGGGGTTGATTCACTCAATTCTCCCCTAATCATGCTTTTTAAGATTTGTTTTTCATCTAACAATCAACAATTATTTCATGCATGCATACAAATATCATGAGGACTTTTCCATAGGTTGTAATGGGGCTAGGGTCAAGGTAGGATGCATATGGTCAAATGGGCTTGAAATTTGAATCTTTGATTAACATAAGCTTCCCACCCAACCTATATAACAACCTATACAATTCTAAACAAACCTAACTACCCATTCTTCACTTTTTTTTCATACACTCATGCGTTCTCTTTTGATCACCACACATATGTATTGATTATTATTGAACTTCACTTTGGGGCATTTTTGTCCCCTTTTTATTGCTTTTCTTTTTCTTTCTTTTCTATTTCTATTTTATATATATATAT
>NC_029792.2:23135827-23143446 GCF_000816755.2 Arachis ipaensis
GGAGAATTACAAAACCATGCTATTTCATTGAATAAATGTGGGAAAAGGTGGAAAAATCCCCTAAAATAAGCACAAGATAAATCACGAAATCGGGGTTTATCAAATCTCCCCACACTTAAACTAAGCATGTCCTCATGCTAAAATCAAGAAGGAAGCAAAGGGTATTAACATTTATTCAATGCAAACTAACTAAATGCAATCTATCTACATGATGCAATAGCTTAGTAAAAATAAATCAAACTCCAAGAATACACATGCAAGTACAATGGCTAAGGTATTAGCAATCAAAGAAAACCACAATTGGATTGAATCATTGAAAGATTTCACAAACTTGCAAGAAAAGATGATCATGGGTGAAAACATGTAGTTGAGCGATCGAACCCTCGCCGGATGTGTATCCGCTCTAGGCACTCAAGTATATGGGGTTGATTCACTCAATTCTCCCCTAATCATGCTTTCCAAGATTTATTTTTTATCTAACAATCAGCAATTACTTTATGCATGCATACAAATATCATGAGGACTTCCCATAGGTTGTAATGGGGCTAGGGTCAAGGTATGATGCATATGGTCAAGTGAGCTTAACATTCGAATCTTTGATTAACTTAAAATTTCCACCTACCTTATGACAACCTAAACAATTCTAAACAAACCTAGTTATCCATTCTTCACATTTTCACACACTCGTGTATTCTTTTTAGATTCTCACACATATGCATTGAATTTATGAAACTTTAAACCTTAGGACATTTTGTTCCCTTTTTGTTGTAAAAATTTTTTTTAATATAAAATATATACAAGAACATCAATGCATATGGTTTACACATGATTAATACATGAGTATGTACCCAATTCCCAAGATTTTCAACACAAATACAAAATATACTTTTATCTCTACCCAATATTCTCAACTCTCCCAAAATCAAATGATAAACACTCTCACTAGCCTAAGCTAATCAAAGATCCAAATTAAGGACATTTATTGTTTTTTGCTTTAGGCTTGTAATGTGCTAAAATTAAGAACAAATGGGTTAAGCATAGGCTCAAAATTGGCTAACAATGGAAGATAAAAGGTAGGCTATTTGGGTAAGTGAGCTATTTGAACAATGGCCTCAATCATGTAAATGCATGTATACACAGAATAATGGACATAAAGAATCAAACAAATAAAAGATTACAATCATAGGAAGAGAATAATGCACACAAGAATGAAAATAAGTGGTTATATGATGTAACCACACAATTAGACTCAAATCTCACATGCTTGTGTTCTTATCTCAAAAATCATGTTCCACAATATGTAGTTCAAGAAAGTTCTTAAAAAAAATTTTCAATCAATTGGGGTGCCCTATAGATAAAAATCCTTGGAGAATCTCATTATTTGACTAAGCTTATTATATACATATGCAAAATAAGAAAATGCAATTAAAAATCCTAAAATGAAATGCAAAGTGTTGGGATTAGAAACTTGTCACCCAAAAGTGAAGCGCCGAATGGTCGGACGACCTCCCCACAAATAAAAGTTTGCACCATCCTCGGTGCACTCAAAGATGAGCAAGGGGGTACGGCGACTTTCCGAGTTGCCACCTTCAGCTGGTGAGTCAACCGGTGCTGCGTGTTCTTCCTTCCGCTTTCATTTTTGCTTGTGGTGCATTAGTCATGAAAAATAGAAAATAGCACCGTAAGATAAGAGAGTAAAAAGCAAGGAAGCGTAAATTGTTGGAAGGAGGTACATCACTAGAATGAAGTGAGTGAATTAGTGTGACATTGATGAAAGATAGGTGTGTAAGTTCTAGGATGCATGCGGTCTAGAACGCACACTAGCATAAAGAGAACTATGTCACAATTACATAAAAAGGGACATGCACTTCACTCATCCTAATGTGCTTGAGATGCTTTAAACTTGTAGGATAAGACAACCAAACAAGCAATAAAGAAGCATGAAAGCATTCAAGCCAAAAGTCAAGCAATTGTGAAATTGGATAATGAATGGACATTGATTGATGTGTAAGTTAACTTAGTGAACAAAGTGGTATATGAAACTTACACAACAATCAATTATACATATTGAAGTTGTTGCAACACCTAAGTGACATAGAGGTGGAAGACATGGATGCTATGGAACTTAGAAAAAGAGATATAAGAGTTAAAATCAATCACATAGCAAGCATGATCCACAAAGCTAAGAAAGCTCAAAAATATGTCACTTAGGTAAGCTTTCGATCCGATTTCACAATTCCCAAAATCTCAATGCATGGAATAGGTGAGGTAAATAAGGCTCAATCATGAATAAGCAACACCTAAAAACAATGCATTGACAATGTACAATTTTCTAACAATAGATGATGAATGCATGGTGGCCAAAACATGTGATTCAAAGAGTTAAGATGCATGAAGGCAATGTAACAAGTACTTGGTATTCAAGGACATTAAACGTGAAAAGTTCCGAACCAAGTAACCAAATATAACCTCAACAAAGAAATCCAACAATGACGATTAACAACAATGATGTTAAACTAACATCCTATTAGTAATAAGCAGCAGTAAAACAGTAAACAAGATTAGTAATCCAACACTTATAATGAAAAATAAAAATTAGACAAAAATTAAACTAACTAACTACTAAAAGAAATGGTGTTATATGGTGTTTGGTAGTGTTGGATGATGTTTGAAGGATGGAAAGAAAAGAAGAGAAGAGAGAAGAGGGAAAGAAATGGAAAGAAGAGAAGAAAAGAAGATGGTTGATGCAGGGCAGGCCACGCGTGCGCGTGGAATGGTGAAATCGGCGCGACGCGTACGCGTGCGGCACACGTGCGCATCGATGGGTTATTGCGAGAGCGACGCCTACGCGTGAGGTGCGCGTACGCGTGACCAGATTTGCGCGAAAGGCATAGTGCGCGCGCGCTGCAAGCACAACTCTCGGGAAAAAGGCTTGGGGGTGAAAATATGCAATTCACGTGTACGCGTGCATGACGCGTGTGCGTGGATGGTTGAAAATACTTGGGTCACACGTACGCGTGGAGTGCGCGTACGCGTGGGTGGTGCTCTGTTTTTTTTTCAAAATTTTTTCATGTTTTTGCACCAAACCAAGCATTCCAAACCTCCAAACAGCTACCAAAACATCATAAAACCTTATTTAACCTACTAGACTCCCAAATAAACTTAAGTAACTAAACAAAACATGAAATTAATCCTAAATTACCAATATTTACAAAGAGGAAAAAGGAAAGATGTTACCATGGTGGGGTGTCTCCCACCTAACACTTTTGTTTATTATCTTTAAGTTGGACTTATGGGGAGCTCCTCATCAAGGTGGCTTGTGCTTGAATCCATCCTTGAACATCCACCAATGCTTGGACTTCCATTGTGCTTCTTCATTCAAGGATAATAACTCCAAGCTTTGATGGAGTTCTTCACAAACCATGGGCTCCCAAAGTTGATCCATACCTTGTAATCCTGGATCCCATACTTTGTTTTCACACCCGTCTTCAAGTTGATCACATTGGTTCCCTTCGGGTGGTAGAATAGCCGAATTCTCATGAAGGCACCAAACAATCCTCCTAGACCCATTCAATTGAGCACTAAACCAATCCATGCTCCTCAATTTTGAGCTTCCAACCATAATGAGCCTAGATTTACAACACCAACCACTAAACATCCTCCTCTTACGCTTAATTCCACAATGCGCCCTAAGTTGGCCGTCAGTTTCAAGCAAACCATATTCGAGTGGGATAATAAGGCTAAGAGTTAGAAGTTTTACCCACTCAAATAGAAGATTAGATGGAAACCTAGGTGGAGGAGTTCCCAACAGTCTTGACAAAGCACGATCCACTCCCGTCCATCCTCTTCTAGAGGCGTCCACCACTTGGCAAGGTTCTTCAAGCTCTACCTCTTGCCAAGCTTCCTCAAGTTCACATTCTTCTTCACCAAATTCTTCTATCTCTTCCCATCACTCAAATCATAAATAGGAAGTTTAGTGAAATCTACCCCCTCATCAATCCCAAGCATAGTGGGGAAGGACTCATCAAGCTCAAAAGGATCATATATTGATGCGGAATCATCATATATAGAAGGGCCTATTACTTGAGACACTTCTTCCAATTCTTCAATCACATTGTGCCTTGGAGGTTGTGCACTCTCCTCCTCAACATCAACTTTAAACTCCATGGAAGAAGGCTTTTCAACTTGAGATTCCTCTATGTACTCAACATATCCTAAGTACCCAACCACTACTTCCTTTTGTTCAATGTTCTCTACCTCCTCCTCTTGTTGTACTTCTTGCTTTAACTCCTCTTCTTCACCTTGGAGCTCCAAAATCACCTCTCCACTAAGCTCTTTGGTTGCTTCTCCACATTCAACAATGGGAGTGCCTTGATCGCATAGGCTTAGGCGGGATGAGACCATGTTGCTAACGGCTTCCGCTATGATAGCCATCTTGGCTTCTAGCTCCTTAAACTGCTTTTTCGTCCACTCTTGTTGCCTTAGGACATGAGATTCAAGATCCCTTAGTTCTAGCATAGAGGCTTCATCGGAGGGCAGTGGTGGAAGAGAGGGTTCATTGTTTGAGGAGAAGGTGTTGTAATTGGAAGGTGGTTCATATTGGTGAAATTCTTGAGGTGGTATATGAGAAAATTGTAGTTCATGGGAGTATTGGTGTTGGAATGGTGGTGGCTCTAGATATGGTTCATATGGTGGTTGGTATGGTGTATATAGGCTAGGGTCATATGGAGGTGAATGGTGGTATGAGGCTTGTGAGTATGGTTGTTGAGGCTGAGGAGGGGGTTCATATGTATATGATGGTTGTGGTTGACCATCACAATAAGGGTCATCACATACATTAGATTGGAATGCATTAGGATTTGGATTATACCCATAAGAGTTCGAAGAGTAGTCATGTTGGGGTGGTGCTTGAACGGCTCGGATGGCATAAAATGCCTTTTGGTCCTTGCGCATCTCCGTGAGGAGAGTAGTCATATCCCCAAGCACTCTTGTCAAACCTTGATCTCCAAATCCTTGACGCATGCTATCATTAAAGCTTCCATCTCCTACAACATAGTTTGAACCAAACTCATAGCCAAAGTGATGAGAATTCATGGTGATAAGAGAAAATAAAAACAAAAGCTAAAAATAAACAAAGAAACCAAATTCTAAAACTAGCAAAAACTATCAAACAACCCAAAAATCAAGCTATTCACAATATATACAATAGCCAATAACATAGCACCATTTTAACTGCCCGGTAACGGCGCCATTAATTTGATGTGAGGATTTATACCGGTTCGAAATTCCACAAAATAATTCCGTTGTTATTATAGTCCAAACCAATAGTCAATCCTCAAATCAAATTAAATTTGGTTTTGTCACAAGTACAAACCCCAATGAAAATTAACCGAGGTATTTAGACTCCGGGTCGTCTCACAAAGAATTGCAATGAAGTGGTCAATTATTGGCTATGAGAGAACAAAGGGGTTTGATTTGATAAGAGGAGCAATAAAATAAATGACAAGAAAAATAAATCAAGCAAGCAATTAAAGAAAGCAATTAATAAAGAGAGACATTCATGGCAAAGATTGAGATCATAGGCTTTCTATCTTAGTCATACAATGATTAACTCATCTTATTTAGTCAACTCCAACAAATGGAAGAAGGTATCATGTTATCTTCACATAGGGAGAATGTCAAACAAGACTAGTCAATTACGTCACAATAATAAACAAGAATTTATCTTATTTCATCATCTCCAATGTTGGAAGAAGGTGTAAGTTATCTTCCATGAGAGAATGTCAAACAAGACTAGTTAATCTCAATCCAAAAATCCTAACCAACTTACTAATTGAATTAGCAAGAGATTAGAGTCATTGGAAATAATATTAACTAACAACTCTAGATCGCCAACATGAGTTAGGTATTCATGACTCAAGATCATCCAATTTCTCTTTCCAAGCCAAGAATGCTCAAGATCTACTCTAACATCCAACCAAACATTTTGTCAAACACTTGGAGGGCATAAATGGAGAGCATAGTAAAATTGCAAGGAAAGATAAATCTACCAACTACCAATTGCAAGAAAAGTAAATCAACAACTCAAATCATCAATAAAAGAACATCAAACTTCAAATTTCACTAAATGTAAACCAAATCCAACATGAGTTCATTAACATAAAAGAGACATGAAAGTAAAATTAACATCACAAACTAAGAGAATGAAGGTGTAGAAGCAAGAATTCATAAAGGAAACAAGATGAAAACATGAAATTGGACCTAGATCTAAGAAAAATTAATCTAATCTTAACCTAATTCTAGAGAGAAGAAGGAGCTTCTCTCTCTAAAAAACTAACTAAAGGCTCACCATGACTAACTAAGTGCTCCCCATTTGCTCAAGCTTCAATTCTGCATAAAATACCCTTAGAAACGAGTTGGATTTGGGCCTGGGCAGCTCAGAAATCGCCCCCAGCAATTTTACTTTAAGTGGGTCACGTGCCGAGCGTCACGCATGCGCGTGCTTGACGCGTGTGCGTCGATGGCAAAAATCCCTACTCACGCGTACGCATGCTTGACGCGTGCGCATGGCCCTCAATTCTCCAAAACCTCATTTCTTCTTGAATTCTCCCTTTTGCATGATTTTCTCTTCAATTCTTCCATCCAATACTTGCCTTATGAACCTGAAATCACTTAACAAACACATCAAGGCATCGAATGGATTTAAAGTGAATTAAAATCACCAATTTTAGGGACTAAAAAGCATGTTTTTACACTTAAGCACAATTTAAGGGAGAATTACAAAACCATGCTATTTCATTGAATAAATATGGGAAAAGGTGACAAAGTTTTCCAAAATAAGCACAAGATAAACCACAAAATTGGAGTTTATCATGAACCAGAGTGCTTTTGTTCCCAGGAGGTTGATAATGGATAATGGTTTAGTGGCTTTCGACATCTTCCACTACATGAAGAAGAAGGTGACTGGCGAAAAAGGATATATCGGGATGAAGCTAGATATGGAGAAAGCTTATAATAGGAATGAATAGGAGTTCCTAAGGGAGGTTCTACGAGCTATGGGGTTCCCGGAGAGATGGACCCAAACAATCTGGAATTGCATCAGCACGACGTCCTTTTCCATTTTCATAAATGGCAGACCTAGCAAACCATTCCAACCCTCAAAAGGATTAAGACAGAAGGATCTGTTATCCTCTTATCTATTCATATTCTGTGCTGAGGTTTTATCAGGAATCTTGATGAAGGCACAGAACAGCAAGATCATACAGGGAATAAGGATAGCTAGAGATAGCCTAGAAATTAATCATCTTTTCTTCGTAGATGACAGTATACTGTTCACTAGAGCACTAAACCAAGCTATTCAGGCAGTTAAGAAATATTTAATTTTTTTTATCAAAGTGCGTCGGGACAATAGATAAACCTTGAGAAGTCGGAGTTATCATTTAGCCGAAATATAACAACTAACAGATAGATGATCATTCAAGATTGGGTAGGGATAAAGGCTATAGAAAGATACTCAAAGTACCTTGGACTATCAACCTTTGTTGGGAGATCGAAGAAACAAGTTTTTGACTATGTCCAAGAGCGAGTTTGGAAGAAATTAAAAGGCTGGAAGGAGAAGC
>NC_029792.2:23144419-23147412 GCF_000816755.2 Arachis ipaensis
CAAGCGATCCCAACGTACATAATATGTTATTTCAAACTACCGACAAGCCAATGTCAGCACATCGGATCAATGATAAACAGATTTTACTGGAGATCAAAAAGTGGAGAGTGGAAGATACACTAAGTTAAGTGGGATAAGCTATGCAAGCCAAAGCAATATGGGGCTTAGGATTCAGAGACATTAAGGTTTTCAACACGGCTCTCTTGGCAAAACAAGGTTGGAGATTAATGAAGAATCCAAATTCCCTGGTTGCCAGGATTATTGAGGGAAAATACTATAGGAGAAAAAACTTTTTGAACTCAGACTTAGGCTTCTCACCAAGTTATACTTGGATAAGTATATAGCAAGCCAAAGGTGTAGTGGAAAAAGGATGATACTTGAGGATAGGAGATGGCGGAAATGTGAGGATATGAAGGGACCTAGCTACTCAAATAGAATGGCTCGAAGCCATGTGTATCAATTAAGCTCTTGCAATTTTGTATCAATTACAGCCATAAATAAATTAACATGGTAATGATGCTCCACTGAAATTTGGTCAACAATTTTGCGAGTTCGGCCTCTTCTAAGAATATGAAATGCATTCATATCAGGAACTTCAACTTCCTATTTCTCACAAAATAATATAACTTCTTTTATGAAAGTCTCCCAACTTGATTCTCTCATTCTTTGGATTAAAGTCTTGGTAGTAGAAACCAAGGTTAAAGCATTCAATAATATGTCTTGATTTTTTTGTTGTGAAGCTTGACAAAGATCATGACTAGCTTCCAAAATATTTCTCATCAAATGTAAAACAAAGACGAATTCAAAGGATGTGATAGCATCATAAGTATCACTAGCATCACCACGAGTGGAGAAATTACCTTCTTCGGTATTTTTTTCAAGAACTTCACAAGTAGCATCAAACATGCATAGCAAGCTATGAATAGAATTCAAATGAGACTCCCATCTAGTATCTCCAGCTCTTTGCAAAGTACCAATTTGATTAAGTCCACTACCTGTGCCAATTTGATCATTGGCAATTAAGTTTGCAACATTATTTGCTTGAGCAACCCTTAATTGATAATATGACGTTTAGGAGAAACAGTCACAACATTCACAATTAGTGTAAGTTTTAAAAAGAATTGATGAACATAGCAAACTTCTTTGGCTGCAGAAATAATTGCTAATTGTAATCAATGAGCAAGACAATGAATATAATAAGCAAAAGGACAATCTTTAAAAAATAGAGCTTGCAATCTATTCCATTCACCATGCATATTACGAGAAGATTATGTACCCTTGTCCCCTAAGATTTTGGACATCAAGATTATGACGAGAAGAACTGATGAAATTTCTGTTTTTAATGTCAAAGAACATGTATCAGAAACATGTATAAGATCAAAAAATCTTTCTTGAACACAACTGTGCTTATCTACAAATCTCAAAGCCACAGACATTTATTCTCGCTTTGACTCATCTCTTGCTTCATCAATAATTATACAAAATTTAGAATCACCAATTTCTTCTCGAATTGTTGCACACACTTTTCTAGCAAAGATATGCAATATATCTTTTTGAACATCGGGAGATATATATTGAGCATTTTCAGGAATATTTTCAAGGACAACATTATTAACATTCTAATTGCAGGAAGCTAAAAGCTTAATTAACTCAATAAAATTTTTCCTATTCAAAGATCCAGAACTTTCATCGTCGCCTCTAAATGTACATGCTTAAAATGCAAGCCATCGAATAGCATTAATAAATGTCTTCAACCTTAAACAGTTATTTGCAATAGTTTCATCACTATGCCTATCAAGAAATTTGTCTATATGCTTAGATTGAGCCATTAAATCATCACAAGATTTCGCATATAAATTTTGGGGAGAATTAAGAATAAACCCTTGTGACATACAAATGCACAATTCACCCCATTGTTTACTTTCTTCCAATTACTAAATCCTAACTCTGAAAATACATTTTTCCATCATTGCGAGCACCATAATATTTACCAAACAAGTAGCAAGGCAAACAATAAGCAGCATCTTTTTCTGGTGAATATTCTAACCAACTTGAAAATTTTTTAAACAAGAAGATTGAAAATATTGACGGTGATTGCTATTATCAGAAGCTAGATAGCTAATATTTGTTGGTTGGTATGGCCCAGCTATTATGTATACTCTACGAATCTTATCACGTTCATTGACATTATACTGCCAAATTGGACGTCGCTTTCCTGGATCCCTTTCTAGTAAAGAGATATCAACATCTCTTTCTAATCTTCGTACTTTGACTTCATGTTGATGTGTATTTTGAGTAAGATTAGAGAGCTCACTTACTTAAACTTCTTGTGAAATGAGATTAGAGGGTTGACTTGTTTGAACTCTAATATTATCAGTAACTTTTCTCTTAAAAATTGCATCAATTTTACTTTGCTTTCTCATCATAAAATGTTCTAGTTTTTTTTTACCTAAAAAAAAAGAACTCAAATAATTATATACTCACATGAATTAACAAAGTCTAAGTATTTTTTATTAATTAAACATTAATAACGATATTTTTTTTACTAAGTCACTATCAATTTCACTAAAAAAAGAAATAAAAAAATAAGAGAGAATAAATCTTAAAAATAGGTCAGTAATTTGTCTATGTAAACACAAAGAAATAAAATTGCATTATTTCATAATAAAAAAAATGTGCTTTGTTAATTAATAATTTTATATAATTATATAAGAGAAGTGAAAATTAGAATGAGTATCTTTGCTTTAATTGATATGATTGAAAACTTCAATGGACACTGGACAGTGGCAATGAGGGCGCCACGTGACTCGTGAAGCTATGGCTTCAAAAATCAAAAGTATATGGACGGTCAATGAGTCATAGAACATGAAACTTGAAGAAAGAGAATGTAGTTTTAGGGATTTAAAAATTTTTAAAAACCGTTATTTTTATTTGGGTTGGGTTGGATTGGGCTTCTTACTACTATTTTTTAAAAAAAGTTGGGGGCCCAGGCC
>NC_029792.2:23147448-23148789 GCF_000816755.2 Arachis ipaensis
TACATTGGAAGCTGAAATTGGAAAGCAATTAGAGAAATTTTTTACCATTTGAATTTCATTAGATTATTGAAATCTCTATTCCTATAATAGAACAATCAGACGTTTACATATGGAAGAAGGCTAGGGATGAAAATTTGAGAGTCAAAATTACATATCATGATATTAAAGCACATAATCAAAACCATTTAGCCAGTCCAGAAACAGACAGAGGGGAGGTGAATACCTAGAAAGAAGTGTGGAAGATAAAAGCTCTACCAAGAGTTCTTAATTTTCTGTGACGTCTACTCCAAAGATCTCTAAAAAAGAAGAAACCTTTCAAGGAGAGGTATAGCAGGAAATCCGACGTGCACAAGGTGCTGGAGCCATGAGGAAACTGAATCCCACTTGGCTGGAGACTGCTCCTTTGCTCGAAGATTTTGGTTTACATCCCCTTTTTATTTGAGGAGCGAAGCATCAAAGAGTCAGAACTTGAAGACGTGGGTAATTGAGATGATGCAAAGGCTCTAGGAAAAGGAGAGGTCTCTCTTTAGCTTCCTCCTGAATCAGCTATGGAAAAGCGAGAAATCTATTAGTTTTTGAAGGAATTGAGCCACAAATTGATGAAGAAATTGGAAAGGCATGGAAGAATTGAGAGAATTTTTGGAAAGCACAATTAATTGAAGAGAAGGAGATAAGACCACATTCTAACCTGCTGGCAAAATCAAGAAGCAGATGGAATATCCCACCAAACTCCCTATTCAAAATAAATGTTGATGCAGCAGTTAGGAAGAGTGATCATAGAGTAATTGGAGCGATAGTGAGAGACTCTTTGGGCCTCATCTTAGCTGCAACTACATGGCCCATCCCTTTCAGCGTACAGGCCCATGAAGCAGAAGCATTGGCTGCGTATTTAGGAATGAATTTTGCAAAAGATTGTTGCTTCACAGATGTCATTTTAGAGTGCGATAATCTAGACGATGTGAACGCTTTGAAATAAGGTAAAGTCAATGGAACCTGTTTTGACTTTTTCATCACTGATACATTATCCTTGTTAAGAGACTTTAGAGTAATTAATTTTAGTCATGTAAAGAGAGAAAAAAAATATGGTAGCACATGAACTTGCACAAATAGCCCTTATTAATTTTTATCAAGTGTGGATAAAAGAGGCCCCACATCATGTTTAGACTTTGGCTATGCTGGATATTTTACCAAGCATTGAATGAAACAAACTTTCCTGTTAAAAAAAATTATTTTGAAGAAGGGTAAACGATAAACCTATCATAATCGTCTCACATTTTAAAAAATGACGACAAAAATAATTTCTTATTTTAATAAGAATAAAAATAATTTTAAAATTAAAAT
>NC_029792.2:23148870-23149393 GCF_000816755.2 Arachis ipaensis
AATTTTAAGGACAAAAAGATTTTTTTTTCTAATCAAGCCTGTAAAAAATCGAATCAAAATTTAACTTCTAAAATATTTTTTGAGAATATGAAAATATATATTAGTATTTTTGTCATGTTTTAAAATATTTTTAAGACATTTTTGTCATTAATAAAAATAAAAATTATTTATATCAGCATTCAGCATTTTCAATAACGATCATAGTAAGTTACACTTTGAATAATTAAAAATAAATTTAAATTTATGAACTAATTATTCAAAGTTATTAACTCATTTCTTAGTGTAATTTTTCTCCTGTTTTTTGTTCACATATAGGAATAATATTATGTTTAACTTTTTCGAAGGTAATTAAAGTGTTTATACTTTATAATAAGGTTGTGAGAATCAGATTGATAGTGAACTAATCAAGTGATAAGTTCAATAGTTCAATCAGAATTAAACTGTGATTAAATCAATTTAATTAAATATAAAATAAAATTATTAAAAAAATAAATATAAAATTTTATAATTTTACATAATAATT
>NC_029792.2:23152352-23160884 GCF_000816755.2 Arachis ipaensis
ACAAATTTTAGAAATAAAAATATCTCATTTTTCTAATTATACTTACAAAAAATTACATCAAAATTTAATCTCTAAAATATTTTTTGAAAATATATATTTAATATTAGTATTTTTGTCATGTTTTAAAATATTTTTAAGACATTTTTGTCATTAATAAAAATAAAAATTATTTATATCAGCATTTTCGAAAATCAATAACGATCATAGTAAGTTACACTTTGAATAATTAAAAATAAATTTAAATTTATGAACTAATTATTCAAAGTTATTAACTCATTTCTTAGTGTAATTTTTCTCCTGTTTTTTGTTCACATATAGGAATAATATTATGTTTAACTTTTTCGAAGGTAATTAAAGTGTTTATACTTTATAATAAGGTTGTGAGAATCAGATTGATAGTGAACTAATCAAGTGATAAGTTCAATAGTTCAATCAGAATTAAACTGTGATTAAATCAATTTAATTAAATATAAAATAAAATTATTAAAAAAATAAATATAAAATTTTATAATTTTACATAATAATTTATCTATAATTTATCATTAGAAATTCATAAACATATTAAGCATCAAAGTTTATGACTAAAAAAAATTAAGGCAGCAATAACACAAAACAAAGCACAATAACAATTAACTGAAAAAATAGCAAAGTAAGAAGCCAAGAATATAACAAAATTGAACAATTAAAAATAAAACTAAAGAAAAAAAAAACAACCTTCCACAATTCCATAACACAGCAGCTGAGCAACTATCAACAAAATGTGTTGTCAAAGTGGCATACATTGTGAAATAGGGTGCAGAGGAATTAAAGCATTATATGAATTAAAATTAGGCGAAGCTTGGTTCTTTCATTTAATTTTTCTCATTCTTCATGTATATATAACACATTTAGATTACTCTTGAAGTAATTGACATTATGTTAAATTAGCCTACTTATATTTAGATGCACGACAAAACTTCCTATGTTAACCAAAACAACTTGGATAGAGCGAAATTTGATAAGACCTAAAAAATGCAGATATCTTAAAATGTAGCTAAAGCATATTGAGGCGGAATACAAGTTAGAATTGGCAACAGATATAACAATAGAAGATGCTCGTCCATGATAGGCAACCTACAAAATAGGTTTTAGATTCTTTTAGTTACAAAAATATTTTTCTCTTAGCTGATCTGGAAAAGGCTTCCACTTCAAATGAAGATATCAATTTTCTAAGAGAGCATTCTACGACCCCCGAAATATGAAGCTGCAATTTTAGTATGGTGCAAAGATAAAAAGAAGTTAGTGTAATCTCCAATCTGAACAGGAAGAAGCAATTCCACAGCACAATAAGTCAAGAACACAACAAAACTGAACAATTAAATAAAACTAAACAAAAAGAAAGCACTAAAGAAGCAAGAACAACTTTCCACAGTTTCACAACACAACAGTTGAGCAACAATCAGCAAAATATGCTATCAAAACTCAAAATGGAAAAAAAAAGGTGTATCTAACAGAGGCGAGCAAGGCTAAGCTCGATGGAGGGACAGCGAGATTGGAGGCAGCATGGCAGAGGGTGAAATTGAGGCTTCAAGAGGATAATGGCGTAGCAGGGGGACGGCGTCGGCTACAGAAGAGAAAGACAAAGGAGGCTCTGTTAGGAAGAAGAATAACAATAACGGGGATGAGGCAAGTAAGGATGATACTCAAACCCAAAATGATGAAGAATTAGTTAGAGAGGAAAATGCATGAGAGAGAACTGTAAATACAAAACAAGGCTTGGAGGCTATGTATTCTTCCCTTTCTGTCAAATTCTGCTCCTTACTTCTCTTTGAATTCCTTCTTTCTTGGTAAATCAGCTTCTGCAATGCTTGTGGATAGTCTTGGACCAATTCTCTCACTTCTTCACAAGTTCTCAATACCTGACTTACTAGAAATTTATATTCCATTATAGTTTAGGAAAATTATCCAGTGTTCCCGCGTACGGATTTGGAACTCTAATGTTCTGCGTACGAATAAGTTTTCCACTTAAGGTTTGTCGTTTTCTAAGGTTGGAATAGACGAAAATGACCCATCTTAATAATGTGTTTTTCGAAAATGACCAACTTAAATAGGTAATGGATGAAGCTTGCCATAAGATTTAATGATTTATGGCTGACAGTATTTTAAATTGGAATACACGAATAATAACGAAAGAAGCTACACAGAGGCAGGCATGGATTCGACAACAAGTATGAGGGAATATTTACCCCACTGTATATTTTTTTTTAAATAAATAGTTATTTATAATATATTTTTATTTTAAATTTTAAATAATTTTATTATAAATAAATTTAATCTAATTATTTAAAGTTTTAAATTTATTTTATTTTTTTATAATTTTCAATAATATTGGACAAATTTGACATTCTCTATCAATATGTACAGCAGAACTTTTGCACCTGTTACTAGTCCATCCTGCACTTTCTTCCTATGTTTTCCACAAAAGAAAGCAACCCTTCAATCAACGCCAATCGAATATTTTAAATTAAATCTGTAAGGCCATAAAGCTTATAACACTGCTGTTCTGTGAAAGTACACTGTCACACCTGAACACCTTCCTATAGTTTATGTTATTTGGTTCTGTTCCTTTAACTTTAGACATTTACTCCTTCCTTGATTAGTTCAATGTGATTTTACGCTTCTAGACACACTCTGGCCGAGGAGAGGAGTTCTGCCATGAAAAAAGTGCCTGCTACGGCTGCTAGCCTGCCATGAGAGTGAACTGAATCTATGAATCATGTATCGGTTTAGGGTTGTTTAGTCCACTCAGAGTGAGAGAAAATCTTGAAAAAATTAAATGATATCGTTTTTATGTGTGAGATCCAGAACTGATCACTCTAAAAATTAGACCAATTCACCAGTTAATCGTTGATTCTCTAAATTGATTTTTTGTCAGGCGATTCTTGAAATTATCCAAATCGGCTACAAGACTAGCTCCCAATTAATCCAATCAAATCTATCGGTCAAGTTGGATTTTTAAAACCATGGTTTATAATATAATTTTTCACAAATTAAACTGAAACTGTTTTAAATAATTATAAATAATTTAGAAACTACACCAAATCATTTCCTCACGTAGCAAACCACTCAAACCAGACATTAAGTTACAAAAGTAAAACCAATTTAAATTAGGCTATTTTTTATTTAAATAAAAATATATTATTTACCCAAATAAATCAAATTATTAAAATTTTATCAATATATACATTCTGATGCATTTTCGCAGGCTGAAAATGTAAAAATTAAAAGAGTGAATACCCCATCCGGCCCCTGACAATTATCTCGAAAGGACAACGAGGCCCCCAAGAAAAAAAAAACACCCAATCCGGCCCCTGATAATTTTTTTTAAGGACTGATTAGCCCCTGTGCCAAAAAAAATAACATTAATTTTTTTTTGGCACAGGGGCCTCGTTGTCCTTTCGAAGTAATTGTCAGGGGCCGGGTTGGAGTTTTTTTTTTTTGTCAGGGGCCGGGTTGAGGTTTTTTTTTTGTCAGGGGCCTCGTTGTCTTTCGAGGTAATTGTCAGGGGCCGGGTTGAGGTTTTTTTTTTGTCAGGGGCCTCGTTGTCTTTCGAGGTAATTGTCAGGGGCTGATTTGGGTTTTATTCAAATTAAAATGACATGATTTTCGTTAGTACTAACAACGAAAACAAGATAGAACAAATGGTACATTTTTACACGTACTAACAGCGAAAATGAAATAACTTTCCCCTACTAGGAATATACATGGGTCGGGTAAAGTCGAATTTATTTTGATCCAGATTCGATCTTAAATAATGGTCGGGTCTATTTTTGAAACTCTTATCCAGTTCTAAATATGGTAAAATCATACTATTTTCGGGTCACACTAAAATTGGGTGTAAACCGGTGAAGTCCACGTCTTGATAAACTTTATGTCAAAAAAATTATGATGCACTTAGTTATAAAGGAGAAGAAAACATACTTGTTACGAGAAGTTGATATCCATATTTGAATTTAAATTTGTCCATAAATTCTAATTTCATGCTTCTTTGATCTATTTTCTAATTCAACAAGTATGATTAAAAACAAAACAATAAACTTATAATTAATATAACATAATATTAAAATTAATTAAAAACGTATATATTTTTTTAATCCCCTTAAGATGTATATAGGTAGAGTAAAGTCGGATTCGCCTTGATCCAGAGTCAATCTTAAATAATGACATGATTTATTTTTAAGACTCTTATCCACACACCAAATTAATTGCTAAAACGTTTAGACCCGGCCCGGTCCTTCGAGTCATGTACACCCCTACATTTTCAGATTCATTGTCAGCAAAAACGAAACTCCTTAAATTTTAAAATACAAACATCTATGTATAGATAGAGTAAAGTATTCTATGGAACTCTCACAGAGAGCTTCATTTAAGGGAATTACAAAACAATTTATAGATTTGTCTCAACCTATTATTTTATATTTACTCATTGTAACAGCTTTTCAGTACCAATCATCACTACCCTAGTCTTCAGCGTAAAAGCTTTCACTCTATACAGCAATTGTTGGAAGCAAGATCATACCGGCGAATATAACTCGGCAAGATAACCTACGGCTCAATTTGAGTGTGAATCGTTGGAATATTTGCAGAATTGCAATCCCTATACAATAAAAAATAGAGTTAATAGTCAATTTCATCCCCGAAAGTGTCCTCGATCTCCATTTTCGTCCCCGAAAGTCAAAATTAATCAAAAACGTCCTCGAAAGATACCGGCGTTGATCACGTTCGTCCTTCCGTCTTCTCGGTTGATGAGATGGCAAACGGCCGCTTACGTGGCACGTTAACTGCCAAGTTGGCAGTAAAGCAGGACGACGTCATTTTGGTTGAGTGAGGCAGAAGCGTTGAAACGTCGCCGTATTGTGTTCTGAAGAGGTTTTGAAACGTTGCGATGCCTTACCCTTGTCTCATATCAACCATCGCTCTGTCTTTCGCTCCAAAAGGTGTCATCTCCCACAAGGTATACCCTAAGTGTGGAACCGAAGCTCTGTACCACCCTGACAAGGATCGTTAGTGCTGCTAGACGATTACAGTGGAAAGGCTTTGGCCGTTGAATGCAGAGTAGATGTTATACTGGAGCAGCGTTGCTAGTAAAAGAAGGCATTGAGACATTGAGAGGTAAGGATTGAACTCATAATATCATTTCTTACTTATTCTGTGATGTGGTGTATTGTTACTATGGTGGTGTTAGTGTTCGTCTGATTTAGGGTTTATTAGTGTTGTTTTAGCATTTTCGTGTATGAGATTGTGTTAGTTTGTATGGCTCTGTGACAGTAGTCAGTGATGTTTGAATTTAGTGATGGTTCTGTTGCATGTTTTTTTTTTTGGGGATAAAGGTTGATTGGTCCCAACTGGGTGTACTAGGTGGTGATTGATACAGAGCAGTTGTTGCTGGTCATGTTTGTTTATGCTGTTTTGGTGTTTGTTATTGTAGATGGAGGGTCCTCCCATGACGTTTGTTTTTCACCATGGTGGGTTGTTTAGGACGGGTGAGGATGGAGACATGGTTTATGAACCTGATAACACAGAGGTATTGATGGGTGTTGAGGGAGACACACTTGATGTGTTTTTTGTTAGGGGTTACTATAAGGAGCTGGGATACATTGAGGCTGGCAATTGTTGGTGGAAAGTTCCTGGAGTTCCAATTCCATCTGGGTTGAAGAAGTTGGTGATAGATGCTGACTTGATTGCAATGTACAAGGATTGTAGGAGGAACCACAATTTGATCAACCTATACTTTGAGGACTGCATCTCACAGCCCTGTGTAGTGGACAACATAGGGGAAGGTGTAGCTCTTCTGGAAGCAGGAACTAGTAAGAAGAAGAAGTTCAGTTCCCAGGCCAAGATGCACCACTCCCAACCTGTGAAAACTCCCACAATGAACCACCCTCAGCCAAAGAAACCAACCTATGAGCCCACTAAGGCAGCCTCACAGCCCAGTAGGCCCAAAGCTCAGCCCAGTAAGCCCAATTCTCAGCCCACGAAGCCAGCCTCACAGCCCAATAAGCCCAAGAAGCCTTATTCTCAGCCCACCAAACCAACACATCAGGCCTTAAAGACCACCTCTCAGCCCATAAAGACTCCCTTGCAGTCAACAAAACTCCACCCTCAACAAACCAAAACCAACAATCAGGGGAAGACAGTCCCACATCATTCCAAAATATCCTCTCAACCAGCCAAAAACCCAGAAAGTAATAAGAAGAAAGGAAATACCAGTGCATGTAGAGTAACAAGATCCGGAAGAACTGTAAGGGAAGGTCCTATCCAGGATGAAGATTCTGACTCTCATGACTTGTATGAGAGTACTGAAGATGAGTTGTACAAGCCTCCAAAAGTTCTAGGAGACAGTTTATACAGCAGTGAAAGTGATAGTGACAGTGGAAAAGGCTCACAAAGAAAGCAAAAGCAAGCTGAAGCAAAGGAGAAGCATAGGCCTCCTAAGTCTAGACTAGCAGATAAAGAAATTGACACTGATGACTCAAGTTATGAGGGTTTCAAAGATGAAGAAAGCTCTGAATCTGGTAAGCTCTCAATCTGGATTGCTATTGTTTTAATATTTCATTTGGCCAAATTTTAATGTCTTTCATGTTATGATTTGGTAGATGTAGACGAAGATGATGATGATCTTGGAAGTTTCTCAAATCCTGACTCATGGCATTCAGAGGATTCGGGGAAGGAGTTAGACTCTGATGAGGAGACACCTACTGTTTATCCCCAGTATAATGAAAAAATCAAATTTGGAAACCTGAAGTTTGAGGTTAGTATGACTTTCAAATCAAAAGCTGAATTTATAGAAGCCACTAGGGATTACACTATCCAGTGGGGCAGAAATATATTATTTACCAAGAATGATAGAGTAAGGGTTAGAGCTGTTTGTAAGTCAAATGATTGTCCATGGGTGGTTTTATTGTGCTTGTAACAGTAAAGACTTGTCTTGGCAAATTAAAACGCTAGTTGATAATCACACCTGTCCTAGAAAGAGGAAAAATGGGGCTGCAACCCAAACCTGGACACTTAGCAAGCTAGTACCTAAGCTTAGAAAGCACCCAACTATGAAGCATCGAGAGGTGTATGATTGGTTTGTCCGAAAGTGTAATGTGTACCTCAATAGCACATGCATCACCAGGGCACTAAAAGCTGCTAGGAAAATTGTAGAGGGTGATGAGATAGCCCAGTATGGTTTGGTGTGGGATTATGCAAACGAGTTACTTACTAGCAATCCAGGATCCAGAGTGCAAGTTAGAGTGATCCCAATGCCTGAGAGTCCTCCACTATTTGATCGATTCTATGTGTGTCTTGATGCCTGCAAGCGGGGGTTTAAGGCAGGTTGTAGACCTCTAATTGGACTAGATGGCGCGTTTCTGAAGACACTACACGGAGGACAAATTCTTACTGCTTACGGACAAGATGCTAACAATCACATCTTTGTGATTGTCTATGCAATTGTCAGCGTGGAAAACAAGGATAACTGGCAATGGTTTCTTGAACTACTTCACAGTGATCTAGGTGACTACAGAGAGCACAAATGGTGCTTCATCTCAGATATACAGAAGGTAATGATTTCTGTAAGGACTAATTTGATTTACTGAATATTCTTTGAAGGACTATTTTGATTTAATGAATTCAATGTTGAGGACGGAACTGATTTAATATCTTTTCGTGTTTGGTCTTTTCGTGCAGGGTTTAATCCCTGCTGTTCAGGAAGTTTTTCCAAGAGTTCACCACCGCTTCTGCGTGTGGCATTTGTGGTGCAATTTCTCGAAACAGTGGGGTAGTTGTGAGTTAAAAGACATTGTGTGGGAATGTGCAAGGTCAAGGACAACAGCTGAATTTGACAGAAACATGAAGAGAGTTAAGTTGATCAACGAGAAAGCTTGGCAGTATCTTGATAAATGGCCAAAAGAGGCATGGACGAAGGCGCATTTCAGTGAGGTTCTGAAAGTGGATAACATATGCAACAATGCCTGTGAGTCATTCAATGCAAAGATCAAACACGAAAGGAGTAAGCCTATCCTGACCCTGGCTGAGGAAGTTAGGAGAATCATCATGAAGAGTATGGTTGATAACAGAAAGAAGTTGCAGAATTACCAAGGAATTCTCCCTCCTGTTCAGCAAAGTAGGTTGGAAGCTATGACAGTGCTGTCCCGCCATTGGGCTCCTCAGTGGTCTGGTGATGAAAAAGAGGAGTTGTACGAAGTGAATGGCTGGCCGACGAATATGGTAGTTGACTTGGGCAAGCACACATGCACCTGCAGGTTTTGGCAACTTACAGGTAACAACTTTCTTCCCTTACTTAATTAACAATGTCTTCATTCATGATATTATATTTACTGTATCAATTTGTTTGGCTTGATAAGAATGCCGTGTATGCATGCAATATCGGCAATACAAGATAAGAATGACAAGAGACCTGAAGAATATTGCCATGAGTGGTTAAAGATGGAAGCGTATAAGCGTACCTACTGTTTTAATGTCAATCCAGTTAAGGGGCAAGATCTA
>NC_029792.2:23163247-23168671 GCF_000816755.2 Arachis ipaensis
TGTGGCATTTGTGGCGCAATTTCTCGAAACAGTGGGGTAGTTGTGAGTTAAAAGATCTTGTGTGGAAATGTGCAAGGTCAAGGACAACAGTTGAATTTGATAGAAACATGAAGAGAGTTAAGTTGATCAACGAGAAAGCTTGGCAGTATCTTGATAAATGGCCAAAAGAGGCATGGACGAAGGCGCATTTCAGTGAGGTTCTGAAAGTGGATAACATATGCAACAATGCCTGTGAGTCATTCAATGCAAAGATCAAACACGAAAGGAGTAAGCCTATCCTGACCCTGGCTGAGGAAGTTAGGAGAATCATCATGAAGAGTATGGTTGATAACAGAAAGAAGTTGCAGAACTACCAAGGAATTCTCCCTCCTGTTCAGCAAAGTAGGTTGGAAGCTATGACAGTGCTGTCCCGCCATTGGGCTCCTCAGTGGTCTGGTGATGAAAAAGAGGAGTTGTACGAAGTGCATGGCTGGCCGACGAATATGGTGGTTGACTTGGGCAAGCACACATGCACCTGCAGGTTTTGGCAGCTTACAGGTAACAACTTTCTTCCCTTACTTAATTAACAATGTCTTCATTCATGATATTATATTTACTGTATCAATTTGTTTGGCTTGATAAGAATGCCGTGTATGCATGCAATATCGGCAATACAAGATAAGAATGACAAGAGACCTGAAGAATATTGCCATGAGTGGTTAAAGATGGAAGCGTATAAGCGTACCTACTGTTTTAATGTCAATCCAGTTAAGGGGCAAGATCTATGGGAAAAAACGCCACATCCATCACCAGTCCCACCCCCAGTGAAGCCTAAACCTGGGAGGCCAACAAAGAAGCGAAGAAGGGACAAAGAAGAACAACCTAGTGGGTCAAAGACAAAAATGAAAATAAAATACAACCCAATCCGGTGCATGTAATGCGGTGAGGTTGGACACAACAAAAGAGGGTGCGCAAAGAAAAAGGCTGTGGATGCTGAGGAACATGCCAAGCAGATGCAGCTACAATTGGCAGTTGTTACCCCTGCTCCACAAGGTTCTGAACCCCAAGTAAACCCTTCTCCTACTGATACTGACATTGGTACAGAAGCTGAGGCACCTATGCCTTCACTTCCATCACCCACTCAGGCTGACTCAGAGAGTGACAGCAGTGACTCGAAATGCATCCCACCAACCCAGGAGCCCTTAAAGGTAGTATCATCTATCATCACTCCTAAAAAAATTTGGATGTAGCCTAATCATGTAACAAACTCATTTGCTACTGAATCATACAGGATCAATTGATTGGTAGGCCACCTAAGTTGCAAGTGATCAAAAGAAAAGCAAGGTTAATTTCCTCCCCTAAGCATATTGCAACTGGATCTGTGGCTGTTTCTGCTGAGACCACTAAAGGGACAAGTTCTGAAACTGCTAAGCGGCTGGAAAAATGCATGACCTTTGTGCCTACTCCAGGCTTCAAGGCTCCAAGGAAGACTGATGATAAAGTTTGATTTGTTAGGAATGTCTAGTTGTTGACTCATTTTGTGTATGAAACAACATTCTGTTTGTTACTTTTGTGTGTGGTAATTTAGTTTATGGACAATGTATTTGTCAGTTAAGAACCTTATGACTTTGTTATGCTATTTCTCTATTAAGACAATGTGACAATTAGCCGTCAATGACAAGTTACTATTAACCTTACTTATTATCTTCATTTTGTTTATGCCTCAACATAATTCATGCAAACATAGAATTAGTTGCCAAACTTTATAAAATTATCCACATTTGACAGAAAATTGCTTCCATCTTCGAATAACTACTCCCATTCAAATCAACAATTTCAAGACATCATTACATGTTCATACAGGATAACTGGGTTCATTTAGAAGTACATAAGAAACAACAAATTATCACAACTACTACAAACAGCAAAATCATTAGCAGTTTCAAAGCTCTAACTTCAGCTTCCATAGTGCCCAACTTCCATGCCACCTTCACCCTCCATTCATCATACTCACCTTCAACCTCCATATCTGCTCCTGCATCTTTCTTTGTACCACACACACCCACTGCTTCAAATTCATCATCATCAACCCACTTAAAATAATTGCAGTGACTGCCCTTCTGCAATTTCAGATGGGAGTAAACAAAAAAATCAGAGAACACCCAACAGAGGATAAGAACATGAAAAAGCTTTAACTTCCTTTACCATCACTCACCCGGTACCTTGGACATGCATGGAACAATCTATTCGGATTCTCCGCTGTCCCAGATTTCTTAATCACAGTTTTCAGCCCACAGAAACATGATCCATCATGAGCATTCACCCTCCTCCTTCGCATCGAAACACTGGATCCATGACTGTCGTGCGATGCATGTGACAAACCGCCACCACAACCACCATCTCCTCTCTCCATCCACACAGCCAGCCAGGGATTACGCCTCCTAGTTACCTCTACTGCCACCGAAAGTGATCACCTCGAAGTATTTATCGTTCGAATTGGGATTAGGGTTTATAAACTCGAAGGACTAATTTGATGGCTTAAACATAACTTATCTTGTCAGCAACAACATCTTACACCCTGGCGTTGGCCAGCTTGGCAGTTAACGTGCCATGTAAGCGGCCGTTTGCCATCTCATCAACCGAGAAGACGGAAGAACGAACGTGATCAACACGGGTATCTTTCGAGGACGTTTTTTATTAATTTTGACTTTCGAGGACGAAAATGGAGATCGAGGACACTTTCGGGGACGAAATTGACTATTAACTCATAAAAAATATCACTTTTTCTCACCGTATAGAGCCATTTCTATATACATATACAAAAAAGGAATATCAGTACTTGTTTTGGTTTGTGTTTTCTTTTCTCTTTTTTCTTGAGAAATTAAGTAGTATAATTAGAAGGTATCATAGATCAAATTTGTATAAATCGATCTCCTTAATGATGGGAACAACAATGGAGTGAAACACATTTCTTGCCCTACTAGTAAATGACGAGCTTGTCGACAGTGGGGTGGAACCTGAAACCAAGTGGGAATTTCAATTCACGGGCTTGGAGCCTTTCTTCTTCTTTGTTGTTACTATACGAGTTTGCGACTTGAAAGTTGGAACGTGAGAGAGAGGCTTGGCAGAGCTGAGATCTATATAGGGACTTAGGAAGGGTTAATTAAGTTGAAATGTGTGCATTTTGTACTTGAAACTTGCAATTTAGAAGCAGATTTTGATACTGTTTAGATCTGGATATTATTCTGTGGGGCTGATAACTAGGGTTGGCAATGGTCAGGGTAGGATAAGGTTTGGACCTTATCTTAACCCTACCTTACCTGCAGGTTGAGAATCTCCCAATCTTAATTCTATCCGCATCCTAAAGTTTTAAATCCTACCCTATTCTATTCTATCTGCAGAAATATCAATTTTTTTAAAGTAAATATAAAATTTAATTATTTCAAATTTTATACATATTAATAACATAAAAAATAAAAAATTAATACTCTAAATTATTAAATTAATTAACTAATTTAATAGTTATTTACTTATTATAAATCATTACATATGGGAGGTTGTGGGTTAGACTTATTTTAAAAATATAAAAATTTTTGTTGAAAATGTATAATAAAAATTAATAAATTAGGACAAATTTATAAATATTCTTGGCAGTTCCATTGAATGGAGCTCTTTACATGAGTTTCATCAAATACTTTGCCGTAATTGTATTTTTCATAACTACCTCATCTTTTATTCTCATTTATGTTATTAATATTTTAACAAAAAATTACACCCCGCACAAACGTGTTTGGAAGTCCCGTTGAGATATTTGGACTTCTAATTGATATGTTAAATATTTGTATCTTCCATGGATATTTTTTTAACTCAATTGAATTATCACAAAAGAAAAAAAAAATGCATTCCTCAAGATTAAAATTAGCTCATTTATCAATGAAACAATCAAACCATTTACCTTGTAGTCATCACTCCTCGATCCAAATTCAATAATTATAATATTATTAATTCCATTAATATTATCCATGAGATATGTGCTTGTATATTATGTGGAGAGCCCGCCTTCCACTGTCAATGAGTCCGAAAACATGGGGAAAAAAAATTTGTTTCATTTTCACTAGCAGTATATGAAAAAAATAAGCAATTTGTTATGTCTTATTTTCGCTGTTAGTACTAACAAAAATTATGTAATTTTAATTTTTGCAATTTCAGCCAGCTAAAAAATAACTAAATGTGCATTTTAATAAATTCTTTAAGTCTGATCTATTTGGGTAAATAATGAATTTTTTATTTAAATATAAAAAAAGCCATTTAAATTTGTTTATATAAAAAGTGGTTTTCAACCAATTTATATATGTAATTAATTTGAACTAATTTGGTTGACGTTACCTGGCGGTCAGCCAAAGTTAACCGGTGGTCTGCCATTGGTTAGCTGACTATATTAGCCTAGGGTAGGCTATGGTGTTGACCTGAGGTTGGCTAAGAATTGATCGACAACAGCCCAGGCCGGCCAGGGGACGACTGGCAAGTGGCAACCGACTTGGGATCAATCGGCTAGCAATTAACTACACTTGGAGGTGGCAATGGAGCGGGTAGAGGTGGATTTCTGCCCTATCAGACCTTGCCCCGCTCTACAATAACCCGCATCGAACCCATTCCGTTTTTAGGATAATAAAAAGTTAAACGCTAATCCGCTTCTGCGAGTACCCGTCTCGCCCCTACCTGTCCCTATAATTATTAAAATCCAACAAGTAAAATTAAATTTTAAAATTTATATAACCATCGTTACATACATATCATAAATTAAAGTAAAAAAGTTTAAATAAGTAAGCAGGTAGGAGCGGGGTGGGTACCCACGGATTCGGATAGTGTTGCCACCCTAACTACAGTCGCCCAGAATAGGTCAGCGAACATCTAGGTTTGGCTGTCATTTAAAAGTCTTCAACAGTTTTACTAAACAAAACAACATAAACTAGTTTTAAATAAGGTCTCTTCTACCATCTCTATTTTCTTGAACTACATTAACACAAATACAAAAAGTGGGATTCACCTTTCAACTCTCATGTTTTTAGGCAAATTAGACACAAATGTGTTAGACACCATAGAATTTCCCTTTAAATATATTAGTTTGTATAAAAACTATAGTTTCAATACTGCCTCTACTATTAATTTCTTTACAATTATTAGTTACTCAAACGAATTTTACAATTTTACCCCCTTTCCATCTTAAATCTAAATTACCCCAAACCTTAACCTTTACCCCAAATCCATCTTCAACCCTAATCTCAACCTTAAACTCAAATCCATCCGATCCCCAACCCCAAACAGTCACAACCCTTCAGCCCTCATCCTTATCACCACAATTTTAGCTGCCACCCACAACCCCAACAGCCATCACCCCTACACCACTGCCACTGCCGCCCCTTAACTCTAACTAGAAGAACCAGT
>NC_029792.2:23168686-23175685 GCF_000816755.2 Arachis ipaensis
AAAAAAAAAGAACAAATAAAACCAAAAGCAAAGGAGCAGAGGCAGAGCAAAAGAAGAGTGGTAGAATCTCTTTGATTTTATCCATTACTTGGATTCCTTCAGATAATAATTTACTTGTGCACGATTTTATTGAACATAATTGAATCATACATAACTAAAGAATCACAGGAAAAAAATCTAAGCATAATTGACTCTAGAATCACATTTTAAGAAATAAAAATTGTTTATCCAACACAAATTTGAAAGGCTTACCTACTAGAATAATTTCTAAAAGAGCTTCCTAAAGCTACACAGAATCAAGTGTTCTAATGTATGCACATTATGACAAAAGTGAATGAGGAATTCTGCTGGATTAAGGCATTAACTACTCACTATTAGTATATTCAAGTTCATTATTAGGTGCATGCAACTATGCAACATCAAAACACAAAAGGCATTTATATAAGGCTTATCTATATCTCACCCTATTTCTTTTTAATCAATTACAACATAAAGTGAAGAACCAAGCTAAACCTCTCTACTACTCAAATTTCAGAAATATGTGTATCTATGTATGCTTGCTACTCCTCAGTTGGAGAGTCAAAAGAGAAAAACATCATCACCTACCTGATTTACCAGTCAGGTTCTACAATTCAAAACACCATAGCCACTGGAATTTGACAAGTGGAACATATCAACTAGTCATTTCAATTTAAAGTCTCAGCAAGAAGATTAACCAGGACAAAACCTCCTGATTCATTACAATAAATTATGAAACTATGAATTCTATTCCTTATACTAAGATTTCAAAACACAATAATGTAATTTCAAAACCAATTATCCCTCCAAAATGTCCCCTTTTTAAAGAAAATTAAGATAAAAATTACCACAATCAAACATTGAACCCCTCAGAACGAAGACACAAACGGTGAGCTTCAATCCATTTTGTACAAGAGTCTTCACCATGCTGAACTATGCATTCATCTCTGAGCCTCTTAGTTTCAGGGCAAGCACAGCAGATTTTCTTCCTCGGTTTTGGGGCTTCAGAACTTATGGTGCTGCTGCTGCCATTAACAGAAGAAGAAGAACATGGCGTTGCTTCACCCATTGAATCAAAGTCTTCAGCCAAAACTGAAAAAATTCAGAATTCAGCGTTTAATCCTACATATTCGAAGATTTAAAGAGGAAAAAAAAAGGAAAAGTTTGTAAGAAACTTACTCGTCTTAAAGATGGTTAGATTGGATCGTATGAAACTTCGCGTTGCGTTCTTTTTGAGTTCAAGGCGTTCCCTAATTTATGCGTTCCAAAAGTTGGATTCCAAAGCTGAGAAATTTGCGGTGTCCCTTTTCACGTTTTGTGGCAGCTTCCAATGGGTAGTGCAGCTGCTTCCAGAACACGCTATGAATCTTTTTTGGACCTAAACGCCTCTAACAAATTACCTCTAAAATAACAAGTCTCTCAATAAAAAAAAATATTTTTTTTGGTATTTAATTTTTATTTTTATAAGATTGATTAGCTTTTTTTGTCAATATTTTTTTATCATTAACACATAGATTAAGGATGTGTTTAGCAAATGCGTTGAGAAAAAAAAAAGTGCGTTTGAACTTTTTGAAAGTTTTATTTTTATGTTTGACAATTTTTATCTTTCTGAACCCAAAAATAATTCTGTCTCTAAACGCACGTTCAGGAAAACCTAAAAATTTGTAGCTTTCGCGTTTCACGTTCATGGTTGCTGATTACTCTTGAAAAATTAGGTAAAAAATTTATTCATTTTTTACCAATTCTACCTTTCATTTACTTCAATAATTGAAAATTGAAAATTAAAAATTAAAAATGTTGTTTGGTTGAGAGACCTCTAATTTAAAAAAAAAAACTGCCATAATTTCTCTAAAAACTTTTGAATTTATAATGTCAGTGATGTTATGTAGCTTTAATTTTTTAAGAAATTAGAATATTGTTTGGTGAACGCCTCTAATTAAAGAAAAATACTGTCAAAATTTTGTAAAAAAATTAATGTTATGATTTTGTTAATACTTTTGTGATGTATGGGCTCAACACCAATTTTTTTTTGTCGAGAGCGGTATCTAGATGTCCGTCTAGTAAATATCGACTCACAATATAATCCAAGTCTATCAACTAAAACAAATAAAAAAATCAAACCACTAAATAAAAATATCACTTTGTACTAAGATTTTGAAAACCGATTCGAACTGATCGGTCAAACCGCAAACCGATAAGAATCACGGTTCAGTCATATGTCAAACTCGCAAAATAGAAAATTGGAGTTGAACTGTTAAACCGGTTGGAAATTGGTTCATCGAACCGAACCGAAATCTAGCCGGGTCACTGTTCGCTGGGGATTGCTCCCAAGGGTACCGTGGATGTTCACGAGATGCTATTCAAGACCGCTGACTATTTGACCAGAGGTGGTAGGTGGTGAATTTTCTCACCGATGCACATGGTCCTCTGCAGAAAACCAAAATCCCCTCCTACTACTACATCATCTTACTCATCATCATTTTCAGGTACTCTGTTAAAGAAAAAAAAAAAAAAGAAAAAAAAGGAAAAACCTGGTAACCTGTTTCAATGTGCCTCCGCTAGCTGCCACCACCATCCCCAAATTTATTCTTCGTTTCTTTTTTTTTTTTATAATTTTAATTTCAATTTGGATTTAGCTTATTTTTATTTATGTGAACTCGGTGTAGTTTGGTTTTTGAGATTTTGATCCGCAGGTGGTCTGCTATTGCCTGCCCCTTGTCTTACTCATTTAGAGCTTCTGGGTGACGTACGAACTCTGATAGTATCATCTGCCACCTTCCCTCACGGGCTGGCTAGATACTTCAGCGGGTCCATCCGCATGATTGTATAGTTCAACATGTAGTGGCGTAGGCCCATGTAAGAGCACAACAGGTCTTTTCTAGAACCATATACCTTTTCTCATAATCAGTGAACTTCTTGCTGAGTGCTGAGTAGAGTAAATGGCTTGTTGACCAAGGACACAACTCATGGATGCTTTCATTACTGAAGGAGAGGTCGACCAGGCGTTGGCGGGGGAAACTGACCCGGGCTCCATTTCGGAAGATCTTCCGTCTAAGGGCCCTCTTCCTATTTAGGGGGTTTCATTACTGTGAGCTCGCAATGCGCTTGGAGGCGTCTATGTGTAAGTGGGGGTGAGGCAGAGTATGGGTAAGTTTTCTATCTCAAAGGCCCTTTTTCTCTAATATAGGATAAATCGCAATTATAGAGTCATTTCAGCAGAGAAAGATTAAGGCGGAGTTATTAAGACGACGAGTTAGGGTTATTTAGCGGAACAAGCATCTGTGCTCTTCGAGCGAAAAAAAAGACTATTAGACTCACTCCAAGTATGAGGGAATATGGATGAGTTTCACATAGTGAAACGTGAGCGTAGCCCTATTCTAAAAGAATCGAGGGACCGAAGGAGAAGAAGAAAGAGGTTTGGAAGGAATCCTAAACCTGTGGTGGCGTTCTTGTGCTAATCGGTCTCTGAAAGAAGGTGAAAAAGAGGCAAGGGCGACTCAAGCAGCACCTACTAAGGGAACTTGTCCACAATGTTGCATTCACCGGGACACTCCAGCCTTACTATTTATAAAGATAGACCCTGCTGTGACATGCCTTGATGCGAGGTTGAGCCTTAGGCTATCGAGCTTCGCAAGGAGATTGCCTTTCACCGAAAGCATAAGGGAATGTGACTAATCTCCGGGAATGGGCGAGGAGGCTGAGGGAGGACATAAATCTCCTTAAGCCGCTCATATAGGAGTACCTTCAAGGATGAATGTAAGACAGATTTTTGAATGTTCACTTGGGTTAGCCGGGAGCCTGCTAGACAGGCATTATCGAATAGCGCTCTTTGGAAGGGTTAACCTCTTTTGTATATAAGCAGTCAAACAAGATCGGATTGAATCTAGCCTGACAAGCAAGCAATGGGAGTTCGAACCTCCCTCGATCTATTCTATGGTGATTAAAGCGCGTGTTTACCTTTTTGAAAAAGATGCCTGCTCTCCTAAGCATGAAAATTTCCTTAACTCAGAGAATGCTTTGGTACAGAATAAGCTGTTGGTTTAAATCAATAAATCTGTGTCTAAAGTTCATTCCAAGCTAGACAATATCCATGAAAAGGTAACCCAACACTCAAAGCTGGTTAGAGATCTTATCTCTGCTCTCGACTATCGACTGGCTACTATCTGGGAGGAACTTCAATAAAAGAAGAAGCGAGGCAGAAAACTTAAAGTTAATGAGAGACGCTATGCTCGCAAATGAGCAACCCGATCGAAAGTTCTTTTATGCGATAAGACGGGACTGGACCGGTTTAAAACTCGAAGTCGTAATTAGGCCTGCCGTTCTTAAAGAGAAGAATAACGAAAAAGAGGATTTGACATAAAGAGAGGTCAAGTAAGAAGGAAGGAGATGAATGGAAAACAGCATTGAAAACCAAATTCAGCCTCTGTCAGAGGTTTTCCTAAATCAAGAAAGGGGCGCATCGGTAAAGACATTACATTACAGCTAACCGAACTGCGTAACCAAAGCGACTCCTCTTGACGGAAGAGGCGGGATCCTATTCCCCGATGTTCCTGTTCTTAAAACTCCATTCCCTGCGCCAGTACTTACTTCCTGCCTCTAGTTCGAACTTCTAGTACGACAAGACAAGTTGTGGTTATAATAATTATTGTAGTATAAGTAAGAATTGATTCAAGAGGTCTCCAAGCAATCGCAGCTACTTTCTCTTCCACTGCCTTCTCTAAACCAGCAACAACGGATACGAGAAGAGCTGCATCGGCTAGGCTTATAGCGCTTACGAGAGCAGCCTATGAGGATTCCCTTTCTATCAAGGCATGATCTTCCTTTTCTTTATCTCACTTCCTTCCTCAACACGGATTCATGGGAAGGGGAAAAGATCCGAACGTTAAAGAGCGGATAAGGAGATAAGACCCGGTAAGCATCCCACAGCGAAGGGTAGAAGAATCAGTCTAAGGCTATGCTCTGGGTTCTGGGAAGGTAGTTCAGTCACACCTGATGGATAAGCAGTGATTCCTCTCTTAGCATCTTACCCGGCAAAAAGCCTTAAAGAATGAATAACAGGTATTGGACTGCTTTCAAAGGCAAGGGGGGATTACTCTTAACTAACTAAGCCTAAAGGCTATCCAGCTTAAGGATGAAATTCTTTAGAAGGTGGGCGGTATTTTTTTCTGTGAATTACTCCATTGTTAATGATTCTAATAATTCATCTGCAGAAGGTGATGGGGTCTTCAGGCTTGAATCCTTTGAAACTAAGTGTTGCACGTGGGGTATGCCTGTTTTGTGTCTTCTTCGCTGCTGTGCTCTGTTGACTGTTGTGCTGTGTTTTTGTGTTCAATTAAAATTTTTCTTTGAGAACTTAGCTTTGCTATGCTTAATAAATTGTGCCAATTATGCATTTCTTGAAATTGGTATGCGTCTAAATAGTGCATTTCATGTTTCTGATTTTGATAATTTGAGTAGTTTATGAAGCATAGTTCACTGTTATTGCAAATGATTTGGGACTGCTTTTGAAGAGTGTATGAAGTAGATTACTTGCTGTGTTTGGAGTTGTGTATTAATTAAATTGGTTAATTTGTTATTTGAGCCTTGTTACAGCTTGTTGTTAAATAAAGTTTAAAGCTTCAATATCCATTTATTAGTTGGCAATGTTAATATTATTAATAATAATACTAATCACAAAGTGGAGAGGGATTGCAGAATTTGTCACATAGGTTTGGAGAGTGATAGTTCTAAGTCTGGTGTTCCAATTGAATTGGGTTGTGCTTGTAAAGATGATTTTGTTGCTGCTCACAAAGTATGTGCTGAGACATGGTTTAAGATTAAGGAGAATTTGAGTATAAATCCCATCTTTACTTTATTCTGTTTAACTGCAAAATTTGGTTTTTGATATTTTTTAATGCTGAATTTGATTGATTCTATGGATATTTTAGACACCCTTTTGTTTATGATTCATGGAATTGAGAATTGAATTGGATTGTTTGGTACTGTTCTAATATCCAAATTTTTTGTATTATAAATTATTTTAAACAAAATACCTTTTAAATTTAACTTTAGTTTATTGGTTTTTGATAATGCTGAATTTGATTGATTCTATGGATATTTTAGACACCCTTTTGTTTATGATTCATGGAATTGAGAATTGAATTGGAAATTGGAGCTCTATCTGTATACTTGTTCTGTGTCTTTGTGTTGAGTCTCACAAATATTCTCAATTACTTACAGCTATGGTTTTCTTCTTGAATGGAATTTTATTTTTCCAAAAGAAATCATAGAGGATTAGGATTGTGGATTTTTTAATTGAGTGATGAATGTAAAGCTGAAGATGATGATGACAAAATTGCTTGGAAACATATATTTTAAGAGAGTTTAAAAAATTTTGAGTTTGTAAATTGATAAGATCATATAGTTTTAGTATGTTTATGTATATTTTATTTATTATTTCATTATAAAACGGTTTTTTCAGTTTAATCACGGTCGAACCGGTTGAACCTGAAAACCAGTAAACCATCAGTAGTTAGAACGGTTCAATGATCGGTTCGATTTTCAGAACCTTGATAATAATAAAGGTCTGATAGAGAAAAACGTTAGAATTGATCTGTGTATTAATTAACTTTGGGACGAAAATGTCGGTTTTTAAAATCTTTAAAAATTGATTTGGGTAATTACCCTTTAATTAATAAAGGCCAATTATAAGTAATAAAAAATGTTTTAGTGAATTATTATTATATTATAGTTTTTACTCCATTGAAAACGATTGAAACCCTTTTCAGTCTTTTCCCAGTGAATAATTTGATGCTTCATGAATGATGTATGGGCGTGAGAACATGAATTGCCAACCCTTACCCCCCTTCAAGTTCCAAGGATGCTTTTTTAGATCTCTAACATGGAAAGAATTGATGCTTGGTGATTAAACGTTTCTGCCCTTAGATTCTTTTTTTGGAAGAGCATTAAAAAATTCAATGGTGTTAGTAACTTCAGTCATTG
>NC_029792.2:23191857-23226222 GCF_000816755.2 Arachis ipaensis
AGAAAAATAAAAAAAAAACTTATTAAAAAAAATTTTAAAAAATAACTTATTAAAAAAAATTATTCTTATTAAATATAACTTATTCACTTTATACTATTTCAATTATTTTTATTAAAAATAACTTATTCAAACAAAATTCTACACATTTTTATTCTTTTTATTATAGATGTTATTAGAAAATTACATGCACATAAAGAGATTAAGGAGAAAGAAAACCATACAAATTCAAGACACATCTTCAGAATAAGAACATATATGCAAAGATGGAACAAACAACACAATAAAAAGTGCTACAACTTAACAATTCATAAAGAACATGCATTCACAAGAATCTACGATAAAAAGAAAAAAACAACAACTCTAACAATAACCAATAAAAAAGAAGGATGACGAGCATCATATAACAAAACTAAGTCCATCAACTAAAATAAATACAAAAATCAAACCACCAAATAAAAATATCATTTTGTACAACTCCAATATCAATTTTTTTTGTATTACAATTTATTTTAAATAAAATACCTTTTAAATTTAACTTTAATTTACGTATATTTAATTTAATTTTACAAAACATAGCCATTTTTAATATTTATTATATACTATCATTAATTTATCGTCCGCGCATCACGCAGGTCTCATTCTAGTTATTTTAATGTCTATTCTGATTGATGAGAGAACAATAACACAAGTTTTACGTCCCAAAGCCCAGACACCACCATCTTTTCCACACCATGAAGAAGTTGTTCCTCCTTGGCACCTGGAAGTGCAACTGCTGGAAGCAAAGGTTTCGACTTTTCACCACCCTTTTGAAAGATTTGGATACTCCTTGTCTTCGTCACGTGATTGCCACCAACATTTCCATTAGCAGGAGAGTTAAATCCGGCGGACCTGAATTAGCACGCCACCTGTTCGATGATATGCCGCTTCGAACTGTTTCCACTTGGAATACTATGATTTCCGGATATTCGCAATGGGGATGCTACATTGAAGCTCTGGCCCTTGCTTCCCTCATGCACCACTCTTGCGTTAAGCTTGACGAGGTCTCTTTCTCTTCGGTGTTGAGCGCATGCTCACGTTATGGGTCACTTGTTCATGGGAAGCAAGTTCATTCATTACTTTTGAGGTCTGGATACGAGAGATTTGGCCTTGTGGGGAGTGCTTTGTTGTATTTTTACATTCAGTGTTGTGGAATTGGAGAAGCTAAGGTAGTTTTTGAGGAGCTTCATGGCGGGAATGATGTGTTATGGAGCTTGATGCTTGCGGGTTATGTGCAGCGTGACAATATGGGTGAGGCTCTAGACATGTTTGAAAAGATGCCTAATCGTGATGTTGTGGCTTGGACCATGTTGATCTCTGGATATGCGAAGAGGGAAGATGGGCATGAGAGGGCTTTGGATTTGTTTTGGTGTATGAGGAGTTCTGGAGTGTTGCCTAATGAGGTCACGTTGTGCTCTATTGTGAGAGTTTGCACTAGACTGAGAGCTCTATGGCAGGGAAAGGTTGTTCATGGGCATTGCATCAAGGAAGGGTTTGCTTTTGATAATGCGATTGGTGGCGGGTTGATTGAATTTTATTGTGATTGTGAAGCCATAGGTGATGCCAAGAGAGTTCATGAGAGCATGAGAGGAGAAACTTATTTGAATGTGACTAACTTGTTGATTGGTTGCCTTATCTCCGCGGGAAAAATTGAAGAAGCTGAGATGATATTTTACAGGTTGAGAGAGACGAATCACGTATCATATAATTTGATGATTAAAGGTTATGCTATGATTGGTCATTTTGAGAAGTCAAAGAAATTATTCAATCAAATGAGTCTCAAGGATTTAACTTCCTTAAATACCATGATATCTGTATACTCCAAAAACGGTGAACTTGATGAAGCTGTGAAACTTTTTGATAAAACTAAAGATGAGAAAAATCCTGTGACATGGAATTCGATGATGTCTGGTTGTATTCAAAATGGCCAGTACATGAAGGCATTAAAATTATACGTGAAGATGCGTAGGTTGTCAGTTGATTATAGTAGATCGACGTTCTCTGTTTTATTTCGTGCATGTTCATCTCTAGGTTCTTTTCAGCAAGGACGGTTGCTTCATGGCCACTTAACCAAGACACCGTTCCAAGCAAATGTTTATGTTGGGACTGCCCTTATAGACTTCTACTCCAAATGTGGTCGCTTGGCTGATGCTCAAAGGTCATTCTTCAGCATTTTTTCACCCAATGTAGCAGCATGGACAGCTCTTATCAATGGGTATGCATATCATGGACTAGGATCCGAGGCAATTTTACTCTTCCACTCGATGTTAGTTCAAGGAGTTGTGCCAAATGCTGCTACTTTTGTTGGCATTCTTTCTGCCTGCTCCCATGCCGGTCTAGTTGATGAAGGTTTGAAAATCTTTCACTCGATGGAGGAACTTTACAAAGTAACCCCAAGCATAGAACATTACACATGTGTGGTGGATCTTCTTGGTCGATCAGGCCATGTAAGAGAAGCTAAAGAGTTTATTAGAAAGATGCCTAATTTGGGGAGCTTTACTACATGCATGTTGGTTCTGGAATGACATGGAAGTAGGGGAGAAAGTTGCTGAAAAGTTGTTCAGCTTGGATCCGAACCCGACCGTGCCTTTGGTAATTCTGTCAAATATGTATGCGGTGCTAGGTAGATGGGGGCAGAAGTCAATTCTTAGGAAGAGATTGCAGAGTGTAAAATTGAGAAAAGATCCAGGGTGCAGCTGGATTGAATTAAACAATATTCATCTTTTCTCGGTAGAGGATAAAACACATCCTTATTCTGATGTTATTTATGCAACTGTAGAGCATTTAGCAGCTACCATTAATTCTAGCATACCCTTCAATTATCTCTATAGCAGCAATGGCAAACATCATGGATAATGTAAAGTTGCAAACTGCAAATCCTATGTTACTTCAGATTTGGTCACTGAACTGAATATTTCTCGAGAGACCATTGAGCTTTAACTATTTTAGCATCGATTATGCGTAGGATAATATATCATGGTTTGCCTCTAAATCAATAATGAAATTACTTGATTGTGTTAATCATTTAACATATTTTATGCTTTCATCAGAAGTAGCTGATGTGAGTGACGGAGAACTAACCAGCTACCATTAAACATATTACTGCCCAATCTCATTGTCTCATAGGGTTCTTTAACACTTCAATCTGAAAGACAACAATTGGTAAAATTCGGCATGGGGCCTGTGATTTCCTTTTAACTTCTATGAATACTATCTGATATTTCTTTATCTACAGCAAATGTATTATTTGTAAATATTCACATTTTAATTTAAAGACTAACTTCTCAGTTTTGCTTGATTAACATGGAACTTTTTGAAGTAAGAACATTGGCAAGATAGCGTTATTACTTTTGAGTTATATGAATTTAATTTATTTTTCAATGCTACAATGCTAAATTTGTAAAGAAACTCAACTGATTCACCTCTTTGTTTCAGGAGGACCTGAGAAAGGATTGGCTAAAGGGCTAACCACAGAAGAATCCATTCATATACTTGTTGAATAAAATGATTCATCTGAAATTAGTCACCAAGTTCATAAAGAAATAGTTCAAATAAAAAAAAGGTGAGTACTACTTGTTGAAAAAATTGATTTAATATCCATATGCAGTAGAAATTGTATAATTGCTGAAGGTCTTAATAATAGATGCAAGACTTAGATGCAATGGAGAAGAAAAGTCATGCTGATTTTTTATAACAGTGCATGGTCCTTACCAGGGGATCTTTTGTGCACATGTAAAGTAACGTAGGCTATCACTGGTTGCGCCTACTTATCTATGGTGCTTTGGCTTTAAGTTTTGGTACCATGTTCTTTGACATTGGCTGAAGCAGTGAATCAATTCAGGTACACAAATCAACCTTGAGACACATATTGCACAAAATTCAACAATCATAGCTACATTATTTGTAGCAAAAATTTTAATAAACCTAATGTTAAAGGCTTAAATCTTGATTTATTTGATGTCAAGCCAGAACTTCACTGCTTGTATTTGTTGTTACATTCCTTACCTTCATTACTGTTGGTGCATTTCCTTCTTTTGTGGAAGATATGAGGGTAAACTACTATTTCTGTTAAGAACAAACTATGTGACATAATTATACCTATACCACCCTGTTATGTGCACTTACGTACTATTCATCCACTATTTAATGGGGCGTGAGCTCTGCCTAGATTGGAACTCACTCCTCATCCAACGTGGATGAACAATATTTAGGCAGAGAGCGCAATAATGATTGTATTCAAGAAACATTCTAAATATGATCATGTCAAATTACTGAATATGTTGGTGAAATGATCCATAATTAAGTGTTTGAAAGAGAAAGACTCAATGGACATTATGGGGTAACTGCATACACCATTAGCAACACATTATCTTCAGTTCCATTCTTGCTATTGATGTCACTGATCCCTGGAGCAGTGGTTTATTACCTAGTTGGACTTTACCAAAGACACCAAGAATTCATCTACTTTACATCTATACTTTTTGTTTCTGTCTTTTTGGTTGAGGGTCTCATGATGATTGTTGCAAGCATTGTCCCCAATTTCCTGCTAGGCATAATCTTCAGCACCGGAATATTGGGAGTGATGATGTTGGATGGTGGATTCTATAGGCTTCCAAGCGATATCCCTAAACCGTTTTGGAGATACCCTTTGCATTATATTTCATTCCACAAGTATGCATACCAAGGATTGTTCAAGAACGAGTTTCAAGACCTAACATTCACCGACAATAATCAAGATGGAGGAGCTATGATAAACATTAGTGGGGAAGAGATACTTAGAAACTTGTGGCAAGTGGAAATTGGTTACTCAAAATGGAATGATGTTGCTATATTGATAGGAATGGCAGTGACATACAGAATTTTGTTCTTGGTGATCATCAAGAGCTTTGAGAAAGTGAAGCCTATTGTTGTGACAGCAATGAATAATTGCCCGCAAGCAAAGTTCAGGTTCACTAAGGTGACTAGACTAGGAGCAATGGCATGATTCATTTGCTTGCTTGCCTTGCAGAACCATAATAACATATAATATAATCATATATTTGCTTAGTATGTGTGAACTGAGGTTATTATAATACTTGAGAAGAACTGTATATAATTATTTCTTTTTTAAGGAGATCAGATACTGAGTAATAGTGGTTATGATTATCGTATGGATTACAAGATTGCATTGCCCATGGATGAATAAATCTGAAGCTTGCCTTCAACACTCAAGCATAATTCCTGAACTAATTGGATGAGAGAACTGATTACTCGACCAACCTAAATTGGTTTACAAGACAATACTTATGTACCAATCAACAATAATATATATACAAATTAAAATCACCAAAATAAATCACAAACCTAGCTACTATAGATTTAATTTGAAAATAATTATAAGCATACAGTTAGATTTATGTTTGGGTTTATGCTTCATGACTTAGTGCAGAGTTATCATCATTATTCTCCATCACTAGTGTTTCTCGCTTGGGAGACCCTGAAATGAATGACACAAAAAATGGCTTCAACTTCTCCGTAATCTTGATGATCAAGAAGAACAACACTCGATACACCAAAATCATCCCAAGCAAGATTCCGAGATCGACCCACTTGGAGTAACTCATGTCAACTTGCCACATGTCCCTCAGAATCTGGTCACCACTAATGTAGGAGCCATTTCCATCATTTGTTGCAAAGCTTAGCCCTTGAAATTCGTTCTTGTACAATCCTTGGAATGCAAATCTATGAAATGCAACATAGAACATTGGGTATCTCCAAAATGGTTTGGGAAGATCATTGGGCAATCTGAAGAACCCTCCGGCCAGCATCATGATTCCTTGGATTCCGGCGCCGCTTATGATTCCCATTAGATAGTTTGGGACTATGCTTGCAACTATCATCATTAGGCTTTCAACCAACATGAGGCAAGAAAACAGAACACATATGAAGTAAACAAAATGGTCGAATCCTCTTTGAAGATGAGGAAGGTAATAAGCTATGGCTCCTGGAATCACTGATACTAGAACCAAGTACGGCACACTAGATACTGTGTTCCCAATTACAAATGCCACAACACCATAATGCCCATTCAATCTTTCTCGTTCAAATACCTACGTATATATATAACAACAATTCAATTAAAAATAGTTATTTTTACTAACATGACATTATTTGATTGGATGCATACGAAAAATAGTTTTATACCAACAGTGCATCAAAATTAAATTCTATATTGTGATGAATAGTTCTTTAAATTACCTTCATGACCTCCACAAAGGAAGGGAATCCACCAATGGTCATGAAAGTTATGAATGAAGATTCAAACATAAGAAGTGCTCCTCTGTCCTGAATTGTGCTGAAACTTGTACCTAGATCATAGAAAACTGTGGCAGTGGCTATGGCCAATGCAATGTATATTCCAAGACGTAACCAATAATAGCCTAGATCACGAAACATGTTCACGCATGATATTTTGGTAAGAACAATGCACTGATTAAGGAAACCAGCACGCCTTCTCTTCTTATGATCTACTGATCTAGTCTCCTGAAACATAAATTGAGTTATGGATCAATGCTTTTATTATAGCTTATGAATGCACACGCAATAGACATGAAATGAAAGAAACCTGGTTAGATAGCATTGCAACTTCTTGTTGAACTTGTTGGTTAATTTCAGATGATTCATATGCGCTTATAAGGATTCTAATTGCTTCTTCTGTAGGCACTGTTCTAGTGCCAGATAAACCCATGTCAGTATCCTGAAATAGTAGTTAATTCAAAATACCATCAAATTATTTCTGAATGCTCTCAAGTATCTTCAAGTGAAGCTAATCTTAGTTACCTGATCAAAATCCTTGTTTATAGTTTTCAGTAAATGATCAGAAGGGTTTTGGAGTGCAGGACATGGAAAACCATTGGAAGCAAAAAACTACATACATTGAAACAAAACCAGAATTTAATATTATAACTAAAACTAAATGAATTAAAAGAAGAAAAAAAGATACGAACCTGAGTAGCAGTTGAGGCAGGTCCAAAGTAAACAGTTGTACCAGAAGAGAGAAGACAAAGGTTATGGAAAAGTTGAAAGACTTCAGTGCTTGGTTGATGTATTGAAGCAATAACGGTTCTTTGAATGCCATCTTTCTGAACAAGGTTTGCAATTCTTTTCATGACATAATAGGAAGCAGCACTGTCAAGTCCACTTGTTGGTTCATCAAGAAACAAGAGCCTTGGGCGTGTTAGGATCTCAATGCAGATGCTCACACGTCTCTTCTGACCACCACTGATTCCTTTAATGCCCCAACCTCCAATTCTTGTGTTAATGGCATCTTGCAGACCCATTTCTCTTATTGTAATTTCTGCTCTCTCTCTTTTCTCTGCCTTGGACATGGAATCAGGTAGTTGGAGTTGAGCTGAGTAGTGCACTGCTTCCCTCACCGTTAAGGTTGTTAATAAGGTATCATCTTGTGTCACATATGCCTATGCCATACATTTAAACTCTTGCTAATTATTCAAATTAATTAAGACTACTACTTAATCATTATTGTGGCATGGTAATTTTTAGTATTTTTCACCATCATTTAATCAGCACCAATACTAAAGTGTTTTTAACAAATTAATTTTACTAATTTATATGTACAAATTTTGAAAATTATGATTACAAATAGTATTGATTTTTGTGTATAAATTCTGATAAATATAAGTACAAATTATATGCTTCTTGTATGTAAAATTCATGTAAATATGAATACGAATTATTACTGGCTAAATATTAATAAAAAATAATAAATATTATAGTGTGTGGTTTTGTACCGAGATTCCATAGGCCAGCGCTTCTCTGCGACCGTTGATGAGAATCTCTCCTGTTTGTCTTGTGTTTGAATCTAATCTACCTGAAATATGAGTTCAAACATATAGCTCATTATTAATAATGCATTTACATATATCTTAATATTAAAATTCTTTTGACAAATATATATTATTAAGTATATATGATTGCATTAGAAAAGGTATATAACTCGGTTATTTACAATCTTACATTCTTTTAATAAGTACAGACATTTTATTAAATGATCACAATGTAAAACTTTGTATTATTAATTCTTAATTAACATTTCTAAGATAAATTTAAATGTATTCTATGGTTATGTGTGTGTTGTATTTTATATTTGATATCCCATCATGTAATCTTCTTTAAATAATGTCACTCGATCGAGGGATAGCACATAATTTAAAAAAAAAATGGAAAGGTGTTAAATTTGTTCTTAGTTTATCTTAAAATAATTAATGTCAATAGAAATATCAAATCAGGAGTTTCAATGATGGGTTCATTATAGTTCAATTGTTTCTAATTATCTTCGTGTGAAGTTAATAGTTAAAAATTATTCAGATAATTTGAAAAATTTGATTAAATTATCATCTTTTTTTTTTCTAAAAATAGGAGACTCAAACTCGCAACCTCTTAGATGAGTATGGAGAGACTATGCCATTTGAGCTATTACTCATTGACTATTTAAATTATCATCTAATAATTATCAATTATTAACTTTACATAAAAATAATTACATAAAATTTTCATCTTTATTTTATACGATCTTAGATCCATGTACCTAAAAATACGGAATTAAGTACAAATGCTGCACGCCTATTTTTAAGTATTTTTTAAAATCATATATGAGTTATTAATTAAATATTTTTGTTCATATATATTAAATTATTTTATATTTGTGTAAATTTTTTTGGATACTAATAGAGTCAGAATATGTGCAGGCGGAAAGGAGGTGGTGTAAGAATGTGACGTACCTCGGGGGGAGAGCCAGTCTCCCCCTTATATACATGTCAGTAGTGGGCCCCTCAAGTGGTCAGGCCCATACCCTCAAGGGCGCTGTCCCACGGCTGTGTGCAAGCCGTACGGGACGCGTGTCCGGGTCGGGTGGAGGGCGTGTTGTTGGGCCGGCGGGAACTCGGGTCGGGTTAACCCGCGTGAGTTTGGGCCAGGCCGTAACAGTGCCCCCGACGTGTCAGCGATGGCCGTGAGGGCCATTGGTGGCGCGTCATGCCTACGTTCGTACGTTGTCGTTGGGTCGGCTGATCGTGGGAGAGACACGTCTCTTGTGCGCGTGTCTCTTGATCTGCTGTGCCATCTGTTTGCCGTTTCGTTCTCCGCGCTGGGCATTTAATGCTCATAATGATTTGAAAAAACCTGCGGGCAAAGACTATCTTGCCCCTGCTTCCTTTCGCGCTTTTGGAAGTGGTTTTTAAACAGTTTTCTCCCTATCCACCTCCCACTCTTACTATTTCCAACTCCTTCTCTCCCTAACATCCAAAGCTTCCAGTGCGAACTCCCTCCTGCTTCAACTTTCAGTCCAAGTTTCCTTCATCATTCCAGGTAATTTTTTGGTCTCTTTCCTTTGGTATCTGTGTTATGTCCTGCTGCTGTGCGATTGCAGCTTGCGTTTGTTGCATGGCTAGTTTATTTTTGTTGAAAGGTTTTTCAATGTTGGGGTAGGTGAGTTAGGGGAGGGGTACCATTCCAGGATAGGTTTTTTGGGTGGTTTATGTGGTAGGCGTAGTTTTTAGCCGTGTTTGGTCACGATTGGGTTGAAAAGGCGTAGTTTCTGAGTTTTTTCGGACTCCCGACCTCATAGACTAACGGAGTGGTACCCCGCTGTAGGTATGCCTCGCGTTGTCTCCCGGTCTTCCGGATCTGGTGCGGCTTACGACCCGTATGCTTGGGTGACCGACGATATAAGGAGCTCACCCAACCAGATGGGTTTGGAGGAATTGACGGAGTTCCGGCAAGCCGGCTACTTGTGTGGGGGGACTGACGAAGAGGCCAACTACGAGGCCATTGTCCCTGCTCCCCATGAGCGTATTTATGAGCTCAATTTTCACTCCCCTCGTGTCCCCGATTGGATCTGGTTTTATAAGTCCATGTTCACGCAAGTTGGCATTCGGATACCGTTCTCCGAGTTTCAAATGGCGCTGCTGAACCGGATATCCGTCCCCCCGTCTCAGCTTCATCCGAATAGCTGGGCTTCGATCCGCTGCTTCGAAATGGTCTGCGAGTACTTGGAGCTGCCGATGTCGGTGGACGTTTTTCTTTTTTATTTCAACCTTACCAACCCCTCCAAACAGGGGAAGGCGAGAAAAGGGTTTCTTTCTTTCCGTTCTGCCCAGGGTAGGAAGATTTTTAGCCTTTTTGAGGATTCCTACCACGGTTTTAAAGATAAGTACTTCAAGGTTCGTCCCGTCAAGGGTCGTCACCCCTTCTGGTTGTCGTTAGAGGGGGAGCGCCTTATCCAGACTTACTGGAGTTTTGGCGCGGGGTCGAATCCTTTCGTCAAAGTGACGTACAAAAGGTTGTCGGCTGTAGATAAGCAGATAGCCGACGTCCTTTTTGCTATCTTTGAAAAGAACCCCGTGAACCCGCATCTTCTTATGGGTGAGCGGGAGGCCGCCAGGAGCTATATTCGTGAGTTGTCTTCTTTGTTTGCCTATGTTTCTTTGTCGTTGTTTTTCTCTTTCCGATCTAACGACTAACGTGCCTGTTGTTTGTCGCAGTGGAAATGTCTGCTACCATGACCGGTCTTGAGAATCTGATGAAGACCTTTTTTGAGGCAAGTGATGACGAGAATGCCGAAGAGAAGGACGTCAGTAAGTCGGAGGGTCCTTCGGGGGAGAAGGAGAGCCAGGCTTCCCCTACCCGGGATACCGAAACGTCGGGAAAACAGGGCGTAGGGGGCCAGGTTTCCCCTACCCGCGAGGAAAGGCCCACTGATGGGCATGTGACTCTCACCCCTCATCCGGATAGTGATGTGGAGCTTATCCATACTCCCAAGAAGCGAAAGATGTCTTCCAGCCCGGAAGGGGCCCTTACCATAATGGAGAGGAACTTTGATGCTACCAAATTCATTGACTCCCAACTGATACCCGGGACAGAAGAGCATTTTCATGAGACCGAACTGTCCGGGCAGGCGAGGTGGATGTATCGCACCTTGCTTCGTGGGGCCGTGATAGCTCGGAAGGCCGAATTCGAGTTATCCGGTATGGAGGCGCTTCGGAGGAAGCTTGAGTCTTCTGCTAAGGCAAACAATGACCTTAAGGCTCAAGTTGAACTCCTCCAGGGTCAGCTGTCCGAGATGGGGGGAAAGCTTAGTGCTGCTGAGGAGAAGTCGTCGTTTGTTGCGGAGAGGTTGAAGGCATCCGATAAGACCGTGGCCCGGCTTCTTGAGCGCGAGATGACATTGGAGGGTCAACTGAACGCCGCTCAGGGTCGGGTTGTCACCTTGAAAAAGGAGCGGGAGCAGGCCGTCTCGGAGGCGAAGGCCGCTAAAGCAGAGGCCGCTGAGCTTAAGAAGAAGCTTAAGGTGGCCAAGGAGCAAGGGAAGAATGCTATCTTGATGACCGAAGATGCCCTGAAGGCTCAGCTGAGGATCGCTGCTCCTGATTTCGAGACGTCGTCAATTGGCGTTTTCAAGACTATCCAGGACGGAAAAATCGTTGATATGCCGAGGAAGTGAAGTCTTGTAACTTAGGATATTTTGTAATGCATTTGCTGAACAACCTGTTGTTCGTTCTTTGTTTTGACTCTTGATAAGTTATACTTGTTTGGTCGTTTGGCCGGGTTGTCGTTTATTGTATTCGTTGTTATTTCTCTTGGGGGGCTCGCGCCGGTTTTCCCGTTTTGTGATAGTTATGGCTTGGATTGCCGTGGTCGTGTTGTCGTCGCAGTGGTCTTTGGCCGTGACTAAGATGGCCCCCGGGGTGATCAGTCCCGGTCTTCCGTTTTAAGGTGCGCTCGTGTGCGTCGCACGTAGGGAGGAAGTAAAAAAGCAGACAAGTAGGCAAGCATGAGTAAAAAGCAAATTAACTAAGTATGAGTTAATCGTTAGCCAAGCAATTTAACCAATATGGCGAATATTTGACAAGATAAAAAGGTAAATTGTCATGTGGACAAAGCGGGTATTTACTTATTTATTTAAGTTCTTAGTTCGGCGAATCGTCTGGTCATGGGTAGAACCTTCTCAGGTTACCCGCATTCCATGTTCTGGGTACTTCCTTGCCGTCGAGTCTTTCGAGCTTGTAAGCACCTTTGCCGAGTACTTCCCTTACCCTGTAGGGTCCTTCCCAGTTTACCGCTAGCTTGTCTTCCCCTGGGGTCGGGACGCCGATGTCGTTGCGTCGCAGGACGAGGTCCCTTTCCTCGAAATCTCGTTTGAGGACTTTTGCGTTGTAACGCAGGGCTATTCTTTGTTTCAGCGCGGTTTCTGTTAGGTGAGCTATCTCCCTCGTTTCCTCAATCAGGTCTTTCTCGACTGCTTCGCTCATGCCCGCGAGCAGTAGTCGGGGGCTCGGTTCGCCGTTTTCGACTGGTATCACCGCGTCGACCCCGTATGTCAGGCGAAAGGGAGTTTCCCCCGTGGCGCTTTGCTCGGTTGTCCTGTAAGACCATAAGACGGAGGGGAGTTCGTCAGCCCAGCTCCCTTTCTTATTGTCTAGGCGCTTCTTTAGACCAAGGAGGACGACTTTGTTTGCGGCCTCTACCTGCCCGTTCGTTTGGGGGTGTTCTATTGAGGAGAACTTTTGCTTTATCCCCAGGCCAGGGAGGAATTCCATGAACTTCTTGTCGGTGAACTGGGTCCCGTTGTCCGAGATAACCACCTCCGGGATACCGAAACGGGTTATCACCTGCCTCCACATGAACTTCCGGCAGTTGGAGGACGATATCGTGGCTAGTGGCTCAGCCTCCACCCATTTGGTATAGTAGTCAATGGCGACGATGAGGTATTTGACTTGTCCTGGGCCGACCGGGAAAGGTCCCAGGAGGTCGACTCCCCATTGTGCAAAAGGTCGTGTAGTCGTTAGCGAGCTTAGCTCGGAGGCCGGTGCCTTGTGGAAGTTGGCGTTTTGTTGACACTTCGTGCATTTTCTGACGAATTTCTTTGAGTCCTTCATCATTGTCGGCCAGTAGTATCCTGCTCGGATGAGCTTCCTTGCTAGGGCTTTGCCCCCGATGTGGTGTCTGCAACACCCCTCGTGGACTTCTCTGAGCACGTAGTCCGTTTGGTCGGGGTGCAAACACTTCAATAGGGGCTGGCTAAGTCCCTTTTTGAATAGTTGTCCCTGTATGATTGCATATCTGGCCGCCTCCCTTCTTAAAGCTTTGGCTGCTTTCTCATCTTCGGGCAACTTGCCGAGTTCCAGGAAGTTGGTGATGGGGTCCAGCCATGAAGGGCTCGACTCCGTCAAGTGGAGGGTGACCGTTGGTTCCTTCACCATGCCTTGGATGAGCGACCGGTTGCCCGATCCTGGCTTTGTGCTCGCAAGCTTCGACAAGAGGTCTGCTCGTGTGTTCCTTTCTCTTGGAACGTGCTGGACAATGACCTCCTGGAACTGGCTTGTCATTTGCTTAACCTTTTCCAAGTATTTTTGGAGGAGGGGGTCCCGGGCTTGGTAGCTTCCGTTTATCTGTGAGGTGACGACTTGGGAGTCGCTGCATACTTCGACCCTCGTCGCCCCGACTTCCCGAGCCAGCATTAGTCCGCCTAGGAGAGCCTCATATTCTGCTTGATTGTTCGACACTGGGAACTCGAACTTGGTCGATTGCTCATAGATGACCCCTGCTGGGCTTTCCAAGATGACCCCTGCTCCTCCGGACGTTTGGTTGGAGGCTCCGTCCACATGAAGCCTCCACCGTGTGCCCGTTTCCTCGGGAGGGTCGCCCGTTACCTCCACCAAGAAGTCTGCCATTGCCTGGGCCTTGATTGCATGTCGGGGCTCATACTGTACCGAGGAAACGGGACAAAGCTGTCAATCTCCCAGCAAGTCTCTGGACGTCTTTGATGCAACCCGGACTCTTCATTTGAAGGACCGCTTGGAATTTCTCGGGATTGGCTTCCACTCTTCTTTGAGTGATCATGAAGCCCAGGAACTTTCCGGCCTCCATGGCGAACGCGCATTTGGGCGGATTAAGCCTCATGTTGTGTTGTCGTAGGGACGAGAAAACGCCGTTAAGGTCGCTCAGGAGATCGTCAGGTCGTGCGGTCTTTGCGAGTATGTCATCCACATAGACTTCTACTGTTTTGCCCATGAGTTCGCTGAATATCTTATTCATCAACCTTTGGTATGTGGCTCCGGCATTTTTTAGACCAAACGGCATTACCTTGTAACAATAGATGCCCCCTGGCGTTATGAACGCCGTTTTTTCCTCGTCGGGTCGGTGCATCGGTATCTGATTGTACCCTGAGTAGGCGTCCATGAAGCTCAGATATCTGTACCCTGCCGCTGCGTCGACGAGTGCATCAATATTAGGTAGGGGGTAGCAGTCCTTGGGACAAGCCTTGTTGAGGTCAGAGTAGTCCACGCACATTCTCCACCTCCCGTTGTGTTTTTTAACCAGAACCACATTCGACAACCAAGTCGAGTAGTCCAGTTCCCGGATGAATCCCGCTTCTAAGAGGCTGGCCGTTTGCTTGGCCACCTCTTCCTCCCTTTCCTGCGACATTTTTCTCCTTCTCTGGGCCACTGGTTCGGCTCCTGCCTTTACGGCCAGGTGATGCGACATGAGCTGGGGATCTATCCCGGGCATGTCGGCAGGTGTCCAGGCAAAGAGGTCGGCATTGGCCCTGATCATTTCCATCAAAGGCTCCTTTATCTCGTGGGGGAGGTTTCTGTTTATGAATGTGAATTTATCGTCCTCCTCGTCGACTCTGAACTTTTCCAAGTCTCCTTCTGGCTCTGGTCTGGGTTTGTCGTCTACCCTGGCATCCAGGTCGGCCAGGAAGACCCCTGACGCTTCCTTGGATTTTTTCCTGAGAGAAAGGCTGGCGTGGTCGCAAGCGACCGCCGTTTCCAAGTCGCCCCTGAGGGATCCCACGGATCCATCATCGGTGATGAACTTCATCATCAGTAGTTTCGTACTCATAGCTGCCCCCAAGTCGTTAATGGTCTTTCTCCCCAGGATGATGTTATAAGCCGTCGAATCTCGTAATATCACAAAGTCTGCCATGACTGTTCTCCGTCTTTGCCCTTGTCCCACAGAGGTCGGGAGTGTGATAATTCCGTCCGGCTTGATGAAGTGGTCACCTAACCCTACCACACCGTGCTGGTGGGTCGTCAGGTCGGAATCTCTCAATCCCAAGGCATCGAAAACGTTTCGGAACATGATATTTGAGTCTGCCCCCGTGTCTACCAGGATTCGTTTGATGAGGCCAGTTCCGACCCTAGCCGTGATGACCATGGGCGGACTTTCCGGCGCCTCGTCGAACCATTGATCCTCCGGGCCGAAAGAGATAGTTGGGAGACCCTTAAGACTTCTAACGGGTGAGGTGGAGATCGCTAGGACCTTGGCATCTTTTTTCTGTGCCGATTTCGACTTCGGGGCGGTATTTCTGGCCGTTACCACGTTTACCACCGTGAGGCCGTGGTCGTCACCCTCTGGTTCTTGTCGTCGCCTCGTTGGTCGGGATCTATCTTCGCTGTCGTGGTCCCGGTTGCGTCTCCTTGGTTCCCTTATAAGGTGGGAGAAATCGGCGAGTTTGCCGTCCCTAATAGCTTGCTCGAGGGCGTCCTTTAGGTCAAAGCAGTCTTGGGTCTTGTGCCCGTAACCCTTGTGATAATCACAGTAGAGGTTCTTGTTTCCTCCCGTCCTGTCCTTCAGTGGTCGGGGCTTCGCCAGTATCCCCTTTTCTGCTATCTGTTGGTAAACTTCTATGATCGATGCCGTGAGGGGGGTGTAGTTGGTGAACTTCCCAACTCGGGGGAACGGTTTGGGTGGTTTACTCGGACCGCCGTCCCTGGCGTGTTCCTTTGGTCTTTCTCTGGCTTCGAAGTGCCGGGCTTGGTTATAGGCCGGCTGCCGTTTATTGGCAGCCACAACTCGGCTGACTTCCTCGTCATTAATGTATTCTTTGGCCACGCACTGGATCTCTTGCATTGTCCAGACGGGCTTTGTGGTGAGGTGTTTCCTGAAGTCCTCATTCGAGAGCCCGTTCGTTAAGCACAAACTTGCCACTGAGTCCGTCAGACCGTCAATTTCCAAGCACTCGTCATTAAAACGGTCCAGGTACTTCCTGGTCGGCTCTCCGGGTCTCTGTGTCACCCCCAGCAAATTGATTGGGTGTTTGGCTTTGACAATCCTAGTTGTGAATTGAGCCAAGAAGGCGTGGCTGATGTCGGAGAATTGGATCACCGAGCCTTGCGGGAGGTTGTTAAACCACCGTATTGTCGGGCCCGCTAAGGTGACCGGGAAGGCGCGACATCTGACCTCATCTCCCACCCCTTCTAGGTTCATCCTGGCCTCAAAGGCCGTCAAGTGTTCCAGGGGGTCTTGCGTTCCGTCATACTTCATGTTTGTCGGCTTGTCGAAGTGTTTCGGTAGTCGGACCTCGAGTATGGAGCGGTGGAAAGGAGTCGCTCCTATTATGACGGGTCCTCGGGCAGTTCTTCTCGACTCGTTGTTCTCGCGGTGAGCCTCCTCGTCGCCTCTGTTCGACGCGCGCCGCCTTTCGTGTCGGGCGTAGATAATGGGGTCGCGACTTCTTCTTCTGGGGCGTACCCGCCCCCCAGTGCTCTCCGACTCGTATTGGGGACTCGGTGTGCGCCTCGAGCGGCTCCTTGAACGGGATCCCACGACTGTGTGCAAGCCGTACGGGACGCGTGTCCGGGTCGGGTGGAGGGCGCGTTGTTGGGCCAGCGGGAACTCGGGTCGGGTTAACCCGCGTGAGTTTGGGCCAGGCCGTAACATTTACCCTGCCGTGGAATCAAGTTTAACATAAGTAGTGATATTAATGGGTAAATTAAAAAGTAAACCTCACGTAACGATTAAATCATTATGTAACAATTTTTAAGTATTAATAATTTTATAAGAAGACAAGTGTAAATTAAAATGTATTCCGATGTACTCTTTCTGTACTCTTTCTGCTAGGGTTTAGGTATGAGTGACGGAGTGAGCGGGGGGTTCACGAAGAGGGTGACACACAGTGAGGTAACCAGTAATGCTGGCGGTAGAACTAAGGGGAGAGCGTCGGGGGTTTGTATCTGGTGAGAAGGAGGAGGATACTAGGGTTTCTAAGGAAGAACATGGCTTTCAAAAGGTTTCCTTCCGCGACATGGTGACTGGATAGAAGTCTCCGTCTCCTATGCTTTGGAATGAGGCTTTAGATGGAGAGAGGCTAGCCAAGGTGATCAAAGGGAACCACGGGGATTCGCATCCTCCTCGGGTCATCTTCTCAGAAGAAGGGCTGGCGGCGTTATCTGTACCATATAAGGAAGCGATCGTCGTCAAAGTCTTGGGCAAGCATATGAGTTACACGGCAATGGTGCATAAGTTGGGTATGGTGTGGAGATTGAAGGGTGGGTTTCAAGTTCTGGATGTAGGAAATGGTTATTTTCTGGTGAAATTTGATGCTTTCGAAGATCGGGAGAGGGTATTACTTGGTGGTCCTTGGATGATATCTGGGTTCTATCTTACTGTAAAACCATGGTCACCTGAGTTCTATTCAGAGGAGGAGGTTTTTGGATCCACCATGGTATGGGTACGCTTTTACGGCTTAGGGATTCGTTACTACCATGAGAAGGCTATGTTGAGGATCGTCGCTGCGGTGGGAAAGCCAGTGAAAGTCGATGTAGCAACTAAGATGGCAGCAAGAGGGAAGTATGCGAGGGCTTGTGTGGAGATTGATTTAGGCGTTCCCATTACTCGTAGTGTTGAGGTGGATGGGAGGGTTTTGGATGTTGAATATGAAAGCCTTGAGTTGGTCTGCAATACGTGTGGTTGTTATGGGCATGTTGGTGTGGACTGTAAATTGATTAGTTCAATTTCAGCGAACATTGATAAAATAGGGGTGAATGAAGACAAGGAACAAGATCATGAGAAGATAGATTAGGTGCCATTTTCTTCTAATATTGAAAAGCCTTTTGTTTTTGGTAGTACTACAATTGGGATAGATAAGAATAAGGATAAGGAAGTGCATGTAATGGAAGGGGCACATGCAGGGGATACAACGTGGACCAAAGTGGAAAGAAAGGCAAAGGGCAAGAAGGTCTTTTTGGGTATGCATGACCAGGATAAGTCCAAAAAAGTTTATGTGGATAAATCTTCTAATTATGTTGCTAAAGGAGAACCTGCTATGAAAGGCATCAATGTGGTTGAATCATCTTTACACATAAGTAAGGGCAATCAAGTGTTAAAACAAGCGAGGAACTTTAAATTAGCTTCGTCAGGTTTTACCTCTGCTCAAGGTGTGACGGGTGGCAAGCAAGGACCTGGTTCAGAACGGGCAGGGGCTTATTCGCAAGGCGCGGGGACTTCTAAAATGCCATTCAAAAGCAATTTAAAGAGATTAAGGCCTAATTCTTTTCAGAATTCTCCGGTTGAGAATGGGCACAGTGTGGTTACAGTGGAGACCCCACTCACTACCCTCAAATAATCTGAGGTGTGGGTCTCACTCCAAGTAATATTAATATGGATTGTGTAAACATTATAGCTTGGAATGTGAGAGGAGCTGGAAATAAGCTGGCTCGGGTGCATCTGAAACAATTGGTAAAGAATTTTCATCCGTACGTTTTTATCATTTTAGAGACTCATTGTGCTTTCCAAAAGATGGCTGTCTTTTGGAACAGATTAGGTTATACTCCTATTCATATTGAAGAAGCTCAGGGGCATAGTGGAGGTATTTGGGTGCTTTCTGCATCGCCCGGAGTATCTTGCAATGTCGTGGCAGCGAGTTCGCAAGTGGTGTGTGTTGAATTTTCGAATAGCGGTTTTTCTTGGGTCTGTGCAGCAATTTATGCAAGTCCCGTTCCTAGCAAAAGGGAAGAAGCTTGGAGGGTTTTGACAGATTTTTCTAGAAATTATTCAGGTCCTTTATTAGCTATTGGGGATTTTAATGAGATCCTTCTTTCATCTGAGGTTAAAGGTGGGAACTTTGTCTCTCGAAGGGCAGAGCGGTTTGGAGCTCTCCTAGATGAGTGTGGTTTGATTGATTTGGGAGCCCATGGATCTTTGTACACTTGGTTCAGACATATGCAGGGTAATCGGTTCATCTCGAAGAGGCTGGATAGGGCTGTGGCTACTGATGCTTGGTGTTTTCGTTTTCCGAAAAGCTATGTGGAGAATTTGGCGAGAATGCATTCTGACCACTGTCCCATTATGATACAATGTCAAGGTAATGATAGAAGAGTCGGGGTAAAACCTTTCCGTTTTCAAGTAGCTTGGTCTTATCACCCAAGTTTTTTGTCGGTGGTCAGGGGTGCTTGGGACAAGGGTAGACCCAATCCTATTCGTTGTCTTTCTCAGGTCAGAGATGATGCTTTGGCCTTTAACCGAGATGTCTTTGAAAATATTTTTAAAAGAAAGAGGGAATTGGAGAGGCGTGTGACCAGTATCCAACAGCGAATGGAGAGAGTTGATGCTTTATCCCTTATACAGGAAGAAAGGGAGTTACAGGCTGAATATAGTAATCTGCTTATGCAAGAGGAGTTGTTTTGGTATCAAAAATCCCGAGAGCACTGGGTCAGATTTGGAGATAGAAATACTAAGTTCTTTCATATGCAAACCATTATGCGGAGGAAGCGTAACAAGGTTCAGGGGTTGTTTTTGGAGGATGGAAGATGGAGTACTGATCCGCAAGAACTCGAAGAATGTGCAATTGGATTTTATAGAGATCTTTTTTGTAATGTGGAACAGGTAGAACTTGATGTGATGGGGGATCAGGAATTACCTTCTTTATCTCGTGAGGCTATTGAAAGTCTCACAAGAAATGTTTCTAAAGAAAAGGTTAGGAAGGTGGTTATGGGCATGAACTCTTTTAAGGCCCCAGGTGCCGATGGTTTTCAGGCTTTTTTCTTCAAGGAATATTGGGAAGTGGTTGGTACAGAGGTATGGGAACTTGTTAAGAAGGCTTTCGCTGGGTTTGATCTGGATAGTGCTCTATTTGACACTTTGGTGGTGCTGATTCCTAAAGTTGATAACCCGTCTCGCATGAAAGAGTTTCGTCCTATCAGCCTCTGTAATGTCATCTACAAGATTATAACTAAGGTGGTTGTGGAGAGGTTACGACCTTTTCTACAAGATATCATTGGTCCTCTGCAGGGAGGGTTTATTTCTGGAAGGGGTGCCCCAGACAATATCATTGTAGCCCAGGAAGTTCTCCATTTTATGAAGAAAACCAAATCAAAGAAAGGTGTTCTTGCTTTTAAAATTGACCTAGAAAAGGCTTATGACAGGGTGAGCTGGGAGTTTTTGGAGCAATCTCTCCTAATGTTTGGCTTTCCAGGTACTATTGTTTCTCTTATTATGAAATGTGTAAAGTCTTCCTCCCTTTCTCTAATGTGGAATGGTAACCGGTTGGATGGTTTTCAGCCAAAGAGGGGTTTAAGGCAAGGAGACCCGATGTCTCCTTATTTATTTGTTATTTGTATGGAGAGGTTGAGTTGCCTCATTGCTAGGCAAGTGGAGGTTGGTAGATGGAAACCAGTGACTGTGTCTAGGGGAGGTCCTGTAATCTCCCATCTCCTTTTTGCAGACGACCTTATCCTTTTTTGCAAAGCGAAGAAATCTCAAGTGCTTCATGTTTTGGACACTATGGCCACCTTTTGCAGAGCATCTGGTATGAAGGTGAATTTTGACAAATCTCGTGCTATCTGTTCTATGAATGTTTCTAGACAACGCAAGGATCTCTTCACTGGTATTTATTCTATCCGATTTGCTAATTCTCTGGGAAAATACCTTGGTGTCCCCCTTAAGCATGGCAGAGTTACTAAAGCTGATTTTAATGATGTGGTTAATAAGCTTACTAATAGGCTAGCATCTTGGAAAGGTCGCTTCCTTAATAAAGCTGGTCGGATTTTGGGCCAGTAGGAGCGAGGGTTGAATTTCTTGATATTTGTGAGGCTGCTTTGACCATTGAAGATGTTTACCATGATGGAGTTTGGCATTTGGAGAGGATTTACTCTTTTATTCCTATGGACTTAAGGGAAGACATTCTTAGTTTAGTACATATTTCGGCTTCTGGTCGTGATTTGAGTTGGAGTTGGGAGCACACTCTTTACTCTGCTAAACAAGAATATTTATGGTTAATTCAGAATAAGTTGAATTGGGATAGGAATATCAATTGGCTTTGGCTTTGGAAGGCGCGGGTCCCTGAAAAGTTGAGGCTCCTAATGTGGCTTTGCCTTCATGATGCTGTACCAACTCAATATCTGCGTTTTTGGCGACATCTCTCCTCCTCATCCTTATGTACACGTTGCAATCAACTTCCGGAGACAATTCTTCATTGTTTTCGGGATTGTGAAGTGGTGCGATCAGTTTGGGTTTCTCTAGGTTTTTCTGATGTGTGTTTCTTTGGCTCTCACGAGGTGCATGATTGGTTCAAGCATGGCCTCCTCAATGAAGGTTGTTCCAAATTTGCAGCTATAATATGGTCAATTTGGCAAGACAGAAATATGGGTAATTTTCAGGGAATTTTTGGATTTGCTGGGTCAGTTGCATACAAGGCTCGCAGGTGCATGGTGGATTTTGAATATACAACTCAGAATCGAGTGTGTTGCATCCAGGGATTAAAATCTCTGTCTTGGTCTCCGCCAGAACCTGGTGCTTGGAAGTTAAATTGTGATGGGAGTGTGAACTTGGGAGATGATTGTGCTGGTTTTGGATGGGTAATTCGCGATAGCTCCAGTCAATGGGTAATGGGATGCTCAGGAAATTCCTTTGGATCTAGTGTCATCAAGATGGAGTTGTGGAGTATATGGAAAGGTTTGGCTTGGGCTTGGGAGGCGGGTCTTAAGCTTGTTGTCTGTGAGACAGATTGCGCATCAGCTTTTGAGCTAGTGACTAGTTGGCAAGTTCCATTCTGGCATCTTGAAAAAGAAGTGATACAACGGATCTTTGACTTGAAGTTAAGAAGGGATTGGGATATTCGTTTTGAGCTTATCCCAAGAGAAGCTAATGTCGTGGCAGATCGGTTGGCAAAGATGGGATCTGGAGGTAGCGGAGCTGATGAGGTTCACCTTTGGCACCAGCCGCCAGAGGTGGTTTGTCCTCTCTTGCTGTTAAGAACCTGATTTCTTTTCTTTTTCTTTTCTGCTCTTTTATTTTTTCTCTTGGTTGTTCACCAAAAAAAAAATTTTTTTTATCAAAAAAAATTTAATTAAATTATTTATTCAAACTGAATCTAAAAATTGCTACTACCATGATCATTTTGAACTTTGCTTAATAGGGTTATCTCCCCAGCCACACAAAAATGTTGTGATTAATTAGCCGCTGGATTTGCTTTTTGACATTGTTTATAAAGTAAGTACTGAAATGATAATTATTAAGATGACCAAAACAAGATTAATCACCCATTTCCATTTCTTCGCCGACCAAATCATATTGTCAATGGTTTATATCATCAAGAAACTCGGGTCGGGTTAACCCGCGTGAGTTTGGGCCAGGCCGTAACATTTACCCTGCCGTGGAATCAAGTTTAACATACGTAGTGATATTAATGGGTAAATTAAAAAGTAAACCTCACGTAACGATTAAATCATTATGTAACAATTTTTAAGTATTAATTTTATAAGAAGACAAGTGTAAATTAAAATGTATCCCGATTTTTTGAATGAAATGAAAAAGGTATGCCAATGAGTTATAACTCAAATGACATAGTTTTTCCATACTCAATTAATAGGTTGCAGGTTCGAGTCTCCTATCTTTGGTAAAAAAAAAAAATGAAAAAGGTATATGAGTAGATAGATAGGGAAATATGAAATACCTGCTAAGGCATCAAGAAGGGTAGACTTGCCAGAACCAGAAGGACCCATTATGGCCAATAGCTGGCCCGGTTTGGCATAACCGGTTAGACCGGCAAGAATTGGTTTGCTTCCTTTGTTTCCCATTGATGCAGTCACCCACACATCCTTCCATGTCATATACATACACATACCCTCTTCGTTTCTCTTATTCCCCTTCTCATCATCATTATCATGCTCAATCTCTACCACCATGGCTTCAGATCGTGCAGGATAACATGCCATTATTCTTATACGCGCCAATTTCAGCTTCTACTTCGTTCCTTATTTATACACGCAATGTGTCGTTTTTCTTGAATGTCTTTAATTAAGACTTCCACTTCTTAATTAGTTGTTCAAGGTCTAACTTCAATCGCCATAATAAATTTCAACGTGTTTTAATAGACAACTATAACTAATTCTTACCCACTTTCATTTATTTTATTTTCTGGAATCAAATTTTCTTTTAATTTTACCCTATCATTATTAAAGTAATAAATATATTTTATTCATTATTCATATATCGTTTACTTTTTCTTTGAACATTATAATTTTTATTAAAAAAGGAACAAGAGGCTCAAAAGCCGCCGTAGTCCACGTTATATGAATCCAAATTTTTTAAATATAAATTTAAAATTTTGATAAATATTAATTTTAATTATTGATGTACTGCAATATTGTATTATAACATAGACAAAGTTATTTAAAAAACAAAATATGTATCAAAAAATAAATGACACGTGACATGTTGTTAGGCCCTTGACTTATAGGTTAGTGTTGTTAATTTTATTTTATTTTATTTAAATACAAATTTTAAAGTATCTTTTATTGATATTATTTTAGTATGTAAAGTTAGGATTATTATTGTTGTACTAAGAACATAATTTAAAGGCCTAGCTTATTAGGTTTGTAATTGGTGTTAGCTATTTTTAAGGATTTACTGTACTGTTAGTTAATCAAATATCTGTTTTTATCATTAACATAGTATTCAATCTCAGCAACTTCAGTTTCTCCCGTTTCCTCAATTCATCAATAACTTAACACCCCATCAATTTACTCAGGTCATACCATTCATAGAACTTTCCAAAGCTAAGTCACCGTCTTCTAATCTTATTAACAGAGAATATCTAATTTAAACTACCTAACTCACCCTCACTAGTCTTAAGACCTAATCACTAGTTATAAGTCTTAAATAGTATTTAAGGAAGTTTAGAAAGCTAGAAGAACCATTGAAATGAAGAAAAGCAAGTTTTCAGCAAAACAGGGATCATGCATACGCACGCCCCTATCTGCGTACGCATAGTATCAAAATTTCCATGTCGCATACGCATGTTACACTTGCGTATGTGAATCCTCAAAACAGCAAGCGAGGCTCGCGTCGCGTGCAATATGCCGCATACGCATGCCAGTAAAAAAGACATTTTCGCGTACGCATGCTTGTGCCGCGTACGCATGGGTACTTGGCGACAGCCAATCCCCGTGTCGCGTGCACGCATGGTTGAAAAACTTAGAAACTTTAAATAGCTGCAGAATTCAGATTTTAGTGTCAAACTTCAAACGCGCATAACTTTTTCGTTCTAAAATATTTTTCGCTCGTTCTTTGAACGTCTTAAAGCTTTCTGACCCAACTTTCATTTAAATGAAATTTTATCAAAAATAAAGGTCCAGAAGCCAAGTTATACCTCGTCAAAATTCATCAAAAATAAGGTTTTACAAAATTTAACAAAGTTCTCTAATTTTCCAAAACTTCAATGTAAACCAAACTTAAACATACTCAAAATCATCATCAAATCACTATCACACACTACAATTTACTATTTCAGTACATCTCAATCATTTTCACACCTATTTCACTCAACTTTCCACCTCTTCTCTTCATAGTTCAACAAAATCAACAATTTCCAAATCAAGATTACAATATCAACAATTTTGCTCATTTCAACTCTTCATAAACATCATTCATCATCTATCATCACCAATCCTCTTTAACATCCATTTTCATCCAAATTCATCACCACATTAATGATCAACAATATACATCATCAATTTAATAATTATCAACAATCAATTCAATCCTATCCTAAGGTCCATTAGCCTAAGTTTCACGAAACATTACATATTACCTAAAGAAAACCAAAACCATACCTTGGCTGATTCCCAACACATTCAAAACACCGAAACAATGCCACCAAGCTTAATCCAAAAACTTCAAACTCAATCTCAATACTCCAAGTAGCCAAAACAACTCCAAAAATCACCAAACCTCAATCTAACAACATCATATAGTATACCAAAATCAACATTATGGCTAATCAAAACATCAAACCGCAAGGATTTCGAAGAGACTTACCTTACCCAATGGTATTAGGGGCAAAACCCAATAATATTACAATGTTAGATCATCCCTAAACAACAAAAATCACAAAATCTATTCAAAAATCAAACCTAAAAATGCAAAACTCTTAGGGCAGAAAACTGGAGCATGGATTTTCAAGATTCTTATCACTTAGTTTAGATAGAATCAAAGAGATCAACAAGAGTTTCCCGTAGCCGTAAACGGCACACAAATCGGAGCACCGTATCTCAAGTTATGAATGAAAAAAGGTGGAAATGAATAGTAACAATCCCTCTTCTCCTCACTTCTTATCCCAGCGCCCCTTCTTGTTTTTTGGTGGAAATGAGCTTGAAACTCATTAAAAGGGTATATATATGTTAGACCTTGGGCCCAATTCGTTAGTGTTTTAGGTTCGTTTAGTCCAATTTCAGGCCAAAACCTTTAAAATTAACGTCTGATTTTCAATTTTAAATTATTTTTATCTTTCCAAGTTAATAAATTCAATTTCCTAAATTTATTCACTCATAATTTAATTTTTTTTCCTTACTCACAATGCCGGCCTAATTTAATCCAGTACACATTTTTATGTATTTTTCCATTGAAAACTAATGTATTTTTCCATTGAAAACTATATTTTCTCACTCAGAAAAATTTACTAAATCTGAATTTTACCTTTAATTTTTCTAATTAATATTTCTAAATTTTTGAACCTATATATTCCAAACAATTAAATTATTATTTTATTCTTATTTAAACGGTTAATTAAATTTTAGGTTCTTACATGCAAAAGTAAGTCCTCCCTTGTAAAGAGTTGTCAACTCAGGTTGTATCTTTACCATTTATTGGATGAGTACCCAACAAGGATAATGCTGCAAATTGGCTTCTAGGATGTCTCCTCCAAGGACTAGAACTTGCCAACTTCAAATCTTCCTTCAATGTGTATCGCCATCATCGCTAATGAGGAGAAGGATCTGTCAGTTCCTGAGTTCTTCCAATATTACATCGCATGCCACTTCCCACCTTCCGCTTCTGGTCTTCAGTCCCGATACATTCTCTGCCGTCTTCTGTCATCCACAACTTTGAGCACTTCCACGCCTCTTCTTTGTCCGCCTTGTTAGAGGGTCATCCTTCCAGCATTTGAGCCTCCCTTGGGGACGTTGTTCACGGTAAAGACCTAAGAGAACCTGTTCGGTTCTTTCCTGAGTTAATAGTAAAAAATGACCTCTAAAATTTGACCTTCGATTCAATTTAACCCTCGAATTTTCAATTGACCTAAATTGTACTCTGAAATTTTAACTCATGCCTCGAGTTGGCCCTTCCATCCATTTTTGTCACCGAAAAGCTAACCTGGCACAATTAAATGACGTCATTTTGCTATTTGTTCCAAAACGACGTCATTTTTCTTTTCCTCTTCTTCTTCCTCCTCCATAAGCAGCCATGGCTTGGGTACTACTTCGAGCTTCAAAAATCTCAGGTATGGTCTCATCTTCAACTTTAGATTCATCTCTTCTTCTTTTTTCATTCTCCTTTCGGTATAGCCATTAAATCCATCACTCGCACTCTCTCCTTTTCTCCATAGCTTCTCTCTAACCCATTTTCAGTGATCAAGTAATCATCATCCCCTTCATTTACACACGCATGAGCAACTGCTTCATTCACAACAACAACCACAACCATGGCCTCTTCTACTTTCTCCATTTCACTTCAAATTGATTCTTAATTATCATTATTATTATTATTATTATTATTATTATTATTATTATTATTATTATTATTATTATTGAAAAAGAAAATACAGAGTGGGAGATAGGGTTCAGTGCAACACTACAACCTCAACTCACCCTCTTCCTTCATCGAGAGTCCCATCCACGTTTTCAAAGCCGTTGATGCCAGAACACTACCTCTACCCCATTGACCACATCGCCGCCCCCACCTCGGACCTCGGCACATACGATTCTGCCGTTACCGTCGTGAGTGCTGCTCTACTTTTCTTCACTTTCTCTGCATTACATCTACAAATAGAAAATAAGAAAGATTTTCATGTGATTGAAGTGGCTGATTATTCCAGCCAAGACAAAATGGATAAGAAAAAGAACAAGAAGATACAGTATAAGGAGGATGAGGAGAAAGAGGGGGCGACGAATGGTGCATGTCGGTACAGTGGCCAAGGGTGCACGATCAAAGAAGAGGTGGCAACGATCACGAATACGGCGGTGATGGAAGGATGTTGCAGGAGCTTCTTGTTGGTTTGTTTGGATTTGACACCATAAAAATTTGACTCCCCTTTCAGTGATGAAGGAATAGAGAATTAGATTTTTGTAAAATGACATCGTTTTTTCTTGTGCCACTGCCAGGTGTCAACTAAATTTGTCGCGTCACTTTTTCGGTAATGAAAATGGACAGAAGGGCCAATTTAAAGCATGTGTTAAAATTTTAAGGTAAAATTTGGATCAATTGAAAATTCGAGAGTTAAATTAAATCGCAGGTCAAATTTCACAGACCAATTTAAATATTAATAGGAGGTTTGATGCGAGTGATGCTGAGGCATTCACTGGGAGAGAACAGAACCAGACGAAGATAACTCAGGCAATCAAGTTCCGATTAGGTGGCTATGACTACTGATTAGAGCAACAACTTTCTCCAGGCGGATCTATAGCTAAGATTAAGCTCAGAAAGGGATATGACTTATGAGTTTAGGGCGGGTGAGGCCATTTAGGTTGGACCAAAGACCGAAAAATTAAAGAAAAAAGGAAACTTGTTCTTTTTTTTTCATTTTTTTATTTGTTTAATTATGTAAATCAAACACTCTATATTTTAAAAAATATTTGAAAAGATCAATTTTATATATTGTTTATCTATCAATAAATTCTAAATTTTTTATTTATGTCCTATATTAAAATTATATGTAAAAAATAAATATAAATATTAAATATTAAAATATATATATATATATATATATATATAATCGAGCCAGTTCACGAGCTAATGAGCTGAGCTTATCCAAGCTCAAGCTCGGCTCATTTAATTTATGAGCTCAATTCTAGGCTCAAGCTTGGCTCACCAGCTCACGAGTTTAGCTTATCGAGCTGTTAATGAGTCGAGCTCGAGCTGGCTCATGAGCTGGCTTGACTCACTTCCAGCCCTACCTCTCGTAGACAAAGCCATGCCAAAAATTTAATCTTTTCTGGAACAAGCTCACGTCAAAGCCGAAGTCAGTTCCCTCTCTCCTTCCATCCAAACATCTTCTTGCAGAACTATAAGTAGCCATTACGGGCATCATAAACCTTAGCCGTCCCACCGGACCAAATCCAACCTACCGCTGCTTGCACATTCGGATTGTAGGAGAGAATGCTTTCATGCAAAACCTGGTGAAGAGGAGAATAGACCTTCTCAAGGTACAACTTCCCAACCGACTATAGATCTAAAATCTGAATATCCGAATAAGAAATGTGAACATAATCCATCTCATTACATAGCTACCTCTCTTTCCTCCATTTAGAGAACCAAAATTTCTGGGCCAAATTCCCAATGCACCAATCAAAATCATCCTTCAAAATATCCCAAATTTTACATAGACTCCTCCAAACATAAGATCCGTTATCCATAGAATAGCTAAAAGCTTCACTCAGAGAAAAACGATATTTAACTGCCAACAATTGAACCCAAAACTTGTGGGAATGATGAAAGAGTTGTCAAATTAGCTTCCCAAAAAGAGTAACATTGGCACAAAACGGATCCCATATTCCCAGACCACCAAACTTATTTGGAATGACCAACACCTTCCAACTAACAAGATTTAGCCCCCGACCATTGGCTTGACCTTTTCAGAGAAAATTTCTCATCATAGATGCTATAAAATTTGTTATCCCTTTAAAAAAGAGAGAGACTTGCATGTGGTAAATAGGAATAGCCGTCACAACTGAATTAATCAAATAGAGCCTTCCTGCCCTGTTGAGTAAACAACCTTTCCAGCTGGCTAGCTATTCTCGGATCTTATCCAGAACCTCATTAAAAGATGTCCGGATCACCCGAGAATGACTAAGAGTAATTCCGATGTATTTGCCCACATTCTGGACAAAAGGAATGGAGGACACCCCAGTAAAGATTTCTTTTCTAGTCGCTGAAACATTACGGGAACGCAACGCTTTAGACTTCTCCACATTAATTTTCATCCCAAAAGCTTTACAAAAACTCTCCAATGCTGCCATTATATTTTGAACTTGTCGTCTCTCCAATTTACAGAAGAGAAGCAAATCATCAGCGAACACTAAATGGAAAATTCTCAGACCCCTCTAGAAATAGCAACCGGCTTCCACCTCCTTATAACAACTTGATGGTTAATCAAATAGGACAGTTTCTCTATACACAACACAAAAAAATATGGTGACATAAGATCTCCTTGTCGAAGACCCCGTCTAGGAGTAAAACTGTCCAATCTATCGCCATTACAGAGAATAGACAAAGAAGATGAAGTGACACAGCTCATAATCAGGTTGACTGTAGGAATAGGAAAATCGAATTTCATGAGGGTCTGCTTTAGAGTCCTCCAATTAACTCTGTTTTATGCTTTTTCTAAATCAATCTTAAACGCTAGAGTTTCTTTCTTTGACTTAGTCCTTTTCATGAAATGAAAAACCTCTTGTGTTATAATAATGTTGTCTGGCACTCCCCTTCCAGGAATAAACTCCTTGGAGAGGGCCAACAATATCCGTGAGATGAGGGTGGAGTCTGTTAACCAGGACTTTAATGATGACCTTGTAGACCATATTATAGAGACTAATGGGTCTAAATTCCTTCATCAATACTGGTGAATCCACCTGAAAAATTAGAACCAGAAGAGTCTCCATCATCCTTGAATCAATAGTACCCCAAGAAAAAGCTTCCCTAACCATATTCCAAACATCCGAACCAATAATCTCCCAGTAATTTTTGAAGAAGTAAGCTTGGAAACCATCTAAATCCGAAGCCTTAAAGGAATTCATGCTAAAAGCAGTTGACTTAACTTCCTCCATAGTAACAGGCGCAGTAAGATTACAACAAGCTTCCTCATTTAGAGAAGGAAGTGGGACTTCATCCAAACACCCTAAATCAACATCCTCTAGCTGATAGAATAAGCTCTTGAAGAAAGATTTAGCTTTTCAGCTAAGAGCCTCTGGATCGGTCTGCCACACACCATCCTTGAGAAAGAGACCTTGAATCTTATTTATCTTCCGCTGTACAAGTGTCTGAAGATGAAAGAAGTTGGTGTTTCTGTCCCCGAACTTCACCCACAGTTCTCTGGATTTTTGAAACCAAAGAAGTTTCTCTTGCACAAGAGTGTTATTATAATCCTCAATCAACTGTTGTTTCTTTTGACGCATGAAAGAATCTTCCTTCTTTTCCAAACGCTTCTGAAGATAATTAATTTGACGCCATAAATTATATTTCCTAACAAAGATGTTACCAAACACTATAGAATTAAACTCAAGAGAGTTCTTCTTCACCTCCGAAAGCTTGGCTTGCACCCCTCTAAAGTCAGACCACCAAGATTGTTTCACAATATTTCTGTAACCAGGGTGAGTATCCCAAGCCACCATAAAACGGAAGGATTTATTCCTTTTCAGCTGCGGACACCCTTTACCGCACACTAAGATAGGACAGTGATCAAACATCAGTCTATTCAATATTTCTATATAGGCCTCAGAAAAAAGAGATAACCATCCACTATTAATACAAGTCCAGTCAAGCCTTTTCACCACCTCAATATTGTTTTTTATGGCTCCAACCAACAAGTTCTACAAGAATGCCAGACATGAACGTTTCCTAATGGAGGGCCTTCTCGTTGCTGGCGTATGGGTAGACGATGGTGCGCGCTGCTGGGTAGCCTCATGCCTGACTCGGACTCCCTGCTCCCTGGATCCTCATGAAAGCTGAGGTTTGGGCCTCTGGTAGCCATCCGACCCAGAACAGGTTTGATTGAAACCTTGGGCCTTCATTGTTAAATTGTGGCCCAGTTTAAATTTTTCTTTCTTTAGCACCTTATGCCAGCCCACTTTTCCCTCTCCACATGCCTCCTTGTCATTGGCCTGCACAGAATCATCTCTATATTTTGCACGCAAATTAGTGTCATTATCATTGCCTAAATTATCGGCCGGATCAACAGTCCTTCTACTTGAATTTTGAATTTTCGGATCTGACTTGTCACCGCTCTGCACTTCCCCTTGAACAGATCAACCCTCTTCTCTTCCCTGAGAACCCTACCTAAGCATTGAGATTTATCATGGCCATATCTTGCACAAAATTCACAAAGCAGAGTTAGACTTTCATACTCCACATTATAAAAGACACCCTCAACTATGATATTCTTGATCACCGACAACTCTAAATTTATTTGAACACAAGCACCGGCATATCTCCTCCTCTCTGCCAGTTTGGTGGCCAAATCGACTTTTATCGGGACTCCTATTGCAACTGCAATACGTAGTATTGCCTGCTCCTGATAACACCAGATTGGGAGGCCGGATACCCAAATCCAAACTAACGTAGAATCGAAAGATTGTTCACTGGATCGAAAATCAACATCCCATAGTTTTATACGTTATGAACATTTGATAAATAGAAAATAAATCATGTTAATTATTAATAGAGAAATGATCAAAGTTATGAGAACTGGACCGGTTAGTAAATCGGTCAAGAAATTAATTCAAAGATTTAATAATTTATTTGTGGTTTAATTGTAGTCAAACCAGTTTAAATAAATAAATAAATAATAAATTATTCAAATTATCTATATAAAAATGTTTAAAAATTCAAAATTAATAATTTAATACTAAAAAGTTTAAAATTTCATATTTTTATATAATGATATATCTATTTTTTACTAATAAAATTTCAATGAGCAATTACTATTTTATTAGTCAATAATTTTGTATATATTGGTATTACTTATCTTTATTTTATTTATTTGAGAAAAATAAAAAAATATATCATTAGAATGAGAAATATCATGAATTGGGTCACAACATTTTTTTATGTTTATCCAGAATATTGTTAACTATTTGAGTAGGCCCAATTGTTAAAAACTTTGATCCTACCATCTGAGGCTAGCCAGGCTGTGAAGCAGCGACTGCTGAATTTTGTGAGATCTTTGTCAACATTAATTTCATTTGCTTACTGTTTATCAAGATATTTGACTCTTGGAGAAGCATGCATTGAAGAAATTGGAAATGTTTATAAATGATTTTTTATTTTTATTTATTTATTATTAGTTTATGGTATGACTATAAGATATGCTTCTTCCCTTCCTTTTCCCTACCCTTTACTCTAAATGGTTAGAATCTGTTTGCTTTGTTAAGTCGGCAAATAACACAATGACCAAACAGAAAATCAAACCTAATATAATCTTATTGAACTAACTAGAAGATTGAATATTTGTTAATGGTGTAATTAATTTAAAGAATTTTTCTTCGCTTTTTTGACGGTCTTGATGAGATAAATAGTTAAAATGAAGTTAAAAATAATCTCCGCTAAGTAAATATGTAGCAAGTTTGAATAATAAATTTAGCAGAAGATAAATTATTAATCTTCACGCTATTTATTATTATACGTTCTTAAATCACATCTTAATTGAATATTTATTTTTAATTTAAATTATTATCTTAACTATAGTTAAATTATATTGTAATTAAATTTTTAAAAGAGATAAATGTATAATTTATTAAAAGATTAAAAATTAATTTTTTTTATTTTAAAATGTGACTTCTCCTATTTTCAAAAGTTATTTTATCACTCCTATTTAATACACAACTTTAAAATAAAGACTTCTATAATAACTTTCCAAATACAAAATAACTTATTTAAAAGTTGTTATTAATAAAAGTCCTTATATTTTAAACTCTTTTTTCAAAAGAACTTATTTAAGAAGTTTAGCCAAACTGGCCCTAAATCACGTTAACAACGGTCCTAATCCTAAATTCTTCTTTCTCGTTCTCTCTCAGTGTCACTCAACAATTCTTCCTCACCAGTCAGCCTCTCCTGAAGTCTCGAATGGCCGAACTCCAGAGTTCAAAAGTCACAATCGCCGGCTCCTCCGATTCTTCTTGCCGTCTCCGATGCGTCTCCAACCCTGCGCGGTCGCATCTGTGGCTCCCTGCTCTGCGTCGTCGCGTCTCCTTGTTCCGATGCGTCTCTCGTCGTCGCGTCTTCGTCCGTCGCAGCTGTGATCCCTGGCCAGAGTCTGCTTCACCGTGCTTGGACAGGTTGGTTTTCTCTCTTCTCTGCGTTCTTGAAACTCCCTATCAGTTTTTTTTTTTTTTAGCGCGACGAGGGTGAAGGAATGAGGGAGAAGCGAAAGGCCAAAAGTCATTACAGAGGGTTAGGATACATCTTCTGGAAATGATTTGGGAAAAAAGCCATGTTTCAATTTTTAATACTTTAAAAAATTGCATAATTATCCATTTTAAAAACTAATTTAATTATAAAATAGTTTAACCATGGTTAATTTAATAACCAATTAAAAAGTGACATATGACGCAAGATAAATTACATGTTACTTTATAAAGGATATGATAAAATTCACCAAATTTCTGTGCTACGTTAAAAAAATTTATGCTATATCCATAAGTTTGTATTTTATGCAAAAATTTTTATACTATGTCAATAATTTTTTGTGTTGGCTAATAAAAATTTATGTGCTAAAAAAATGTAGAGAAAGAGAAGTAAGAACGCATGTACGTATTTTTAATTGTTAGATTTGTGTCAACTTAGTTATAAAAATACTTTTTTATAGACTAGACAAATTGATTTAACTGAAAAAATGGTAAATCAAATCTTGAATTGGTCTAAATTAATATTATTTTTTTTATAAAAAATAACTACAATATCCTTATTATAGAAAATGATTAAAATACTCTTATTTTATATATATATATATTTTGTGTGTGTGTATGTATGATATATATTTTTTAGTTTTAATTAAAAATATATTTTACCAATTTTTATATATTATTTTTATTTTAGTAATTAAATATGGATATTATCTTTTGTTCCTTAGATAATTATCTTTTTTGGATTTTAGATATATTATCTTTTGGACTTTAGATACTATTTTATTTGGGCTTAAAGGTTTAATGGGTGCCATGCTCAAATATAAATAGACCTTCAGGGTTTCGGTCCCCAATATACCAAAGCCGCCTTTGTTACTCTTTTCCCATCAAAAGAGTTGCAGTTCAGCCTCCTAGGAATACAGAAGGCTTTGGTTGAGGA
>NC_029792.2:23226271-23228908 GCF_000816755.2 Arachis ipaensis
ATGTTTATGAATTCAGGTACGCTTCCGCATTATGATATATATATTTTTGGTGATTCAATATGAATGATCTGGGATATTGAAATTAATTTATTCCAACAAATGGTATCAGAGCCATCCATAATTTAATCATCGAAAATATTCAGTTTTATTTTTTTTATTACTGAATTGATATATGGATCGATGTATATATGTTTCTCATTACGTTACGATGTTACATATATAAGAATATATGTATATATATTATATTTGTGCGACTGTGTGGGTTAGTGTATATGTATTTAGTATTGTTCCACATATACAACGTAACATATCGCCGTTTTGGTTGCTTTTGAATGTATATGTGTATATATACTATCCATCATTTATATATATATCATTATTTGGTTATACTTTGAGGATATATATGGTTACGTATATATATTTTATGAGAAGGTCTGCCTTTTATTTAGTTTGGCAGATTTTTTTTTTATATAATAAACAGTAAATTGATTTTTTTTTTAAATAGAAAATAAAGTATTGTTAAACTTTTATATTTTTGATTAATTATACCCACTAATTTTATAAAGATTAATTTTAATCTTAATGGATCGAGAATTTTTGGCATATGAGTTATAATCATATTTTTTTTTAAGGTCTAAAAGGACACCATTAAGATTTAAATCATTTTGCGATTTAAATATTTTTTTTTATTGTTACATAAGTGAACTAGTAACAATTTGGATCAGTATACCCATCTATTTTATAAAGATTTGGTTTTGAAATAAATTGATTGAACATTATGCTGCCAAAGTAGCCTCTTTTGTGAAAATTGATTTATTTAAAACATTAAGAATATGGTGATATGTAATTCATGCGAATATTGGTCGGCCCAAAGGAAGGTCTATATTTGGCCGAATTACATACGCATATTGATAGTAAATACATGTTTGGGTATAACTAATTAAGAATAAAGTAATACTTATTATATATGCGAACAATAATCGGCCCAAAGGAAGTTTATTGTTTGGCCAAATAATAAGCATCGCACACCTCTGTTTATTTTCTATTAATTATGCGGTCAATAGTCGGCCCAAAGGAAGGTTATTGTTTGGCCAATTAATAGAAAATATATGCGGTAATAAATAGGTTGCGAAGTTTAAGTTTCCATGTGCGCATTAAGTCGGTCCAAAGAAAGGCTTAATGTGTGACAGGAATTTTGACAATATTTGATTACTGCAATGAGAGTATCACTTACAGTTAATTTTTCTATCCAAAGATTGAAAATTAATGTTGTGCTAGATATCTCAATATGGATTTTTTACCCATTAATAACTAATATTTACTGCACGTTCTTTTTATTCTGATCCAGAAACTATGGCTTTAGCTACCAATGTTTCTGCGCAAATTAGCAGTATTCCTATGCTGAATGGTTCAAACTTTAAAGTTTGGAAGGATACCATGGAGATTGTCCTCGATTGTATGGACCTAGATATAGCTCTTCGAGAGGAAAAACCCACTTCCACTCCGGAAAACCTCAATGAGGTTAAAATAGAGAAGTGGGAGAGATCCAATCGAATGAGCATTATGATCATGAAACGCTCAATTCCTGAATCTACATTTTTATAAACTTATGAATTTAAAACAAAACAATAAACAATTTCTAAAAGTTAATTAAAAATCATCATTTGATTCATTAGCATCTAAAAAATTATTACCGGAACTTTTGATGTTGAAAAAATTGATATAAAGTATGAGTTTAATTTTGATGCAATGACAACTTAAAGCGTTTTACACAGACATGCAATCACATATATTCTTTTGGATGACTATTCACGCGGTCAATGTAAAAGGTATTTATTTTTACTGATGTAGTGTTATGTAATTGGATGCATGTGTAAAATTACTTTACACTGACTATGCATCAAAATTAAATTCAAAAAGTATAATCCTCCAAGGTAGTTAAAACTTAAATTTGTTCAGAGTCAGAAGTAACAGATAGTTATACAATATAAAATAACAAACTATATTTATACAATATGTAATTTAAAAAATAATTAACATAATTAAAATACTATATCAATTAAATTATCATTTAATTTATGAAATTAAGTATAGAACTTATTGCTTTGATGACGTTACTTATAACTCAATACATATCGTATAAATATAGTTTGTCATTTTATATTGTATAACTATATGTTATTTCTGATTTTGGAAAAGTTTAAGTTTTAACTCCTATGCCACTTTGGAGAGCTATACTTTATATTAATTTTTTCAACATCAAAAGTCCTGATAATAATTTTTTAGATTCTAATGAGTCAAAAGATGATTTTTAATAATTTTTAGAAATTGTTTATTGTTCTATTTTTAAATTTATAAGTCTATAAAAATGTAAATTTTTTGGAATTTGAAATAAAATACAAAAATTGGATTTTTATTCTTATTCGTTTTGATTTTTTGATATTTTATTTGAATTCAAATGAAAAGTATTTTTTATTAATATAACACTCCGAGTTTCTGAAAAATTGAATAATGAATTATTCATGATTTATTATTTTATTTAAAAAAAATTATTCTCCTAATAATAATTAAATTAAATTTTATGATATTTTGAGTTTAAAATCTATTAGAATTTTTAAATTATTTTTTATTATAATG
>NC_029792.2:23229099-23238420 GCF_000816755.2 Arachis ipaensis
TAATGAGAAATTTCAAACAAATATATATATATAAAAGAATTATTATTATTATTATTATTATTATTATTATTATTAATGGCCGAAGCCATTAAGAAAGTAAAGTTAAGAAAAGCCAACACATGGCTTATGCATGCATGTATATTATAAAACCAATGATATTCCTTCCATGACACATTTGTTTATATGTATATAAACTAACGACACCTAAGCTTCCTAATCTTCATTAATCATCATCTTCAGCATCTCATTTCTCCCTTTTAGCGTTAAGAAAGAAAAGAAAGCACTGAGAGACAAAGAAAACCGTGAGAGAGAATGAGAGAAACCATGGCACCGTAAAACTTCTAGTTTCGATTTCTTTAAATCTGTAACTCTAATAAAAAAATTTAATCTGGTAAAAGTGTTCATATCTTTCTTCTCTACACGTTGATGTTATTTTTGTTCGGTAGAAGTTGATGGTGACGTAGTTTTCCTTCTCCTTGAATCCGACCAATTAGAATTTTAGGAGGCACAGATGATTTCTGGCACTTTCCTTTTCAGCAGCTCGGTCAGAAAGGTTCTCCGGAGCTTTCGTTGATCTTGATTTCATAAGGAGGTAGGGGGTTTTATTTTAAAATTAACTGTTTTAAATTATGAATGCCACGGAAGTCTAGTGGATATTTGCAAATAATTTATGATTGCTTGGAATGACTGATTGATTTTCTGATTTTGATGAAGTTGTTAAAATTCTGATTTTGTGTGATTATGATGAATTGGTTGAGTTGTGGCTGTGAAAGGTGATTAAATTAGTGTTACTTGTTAAACTGTAATATTATGAGTTAATTATTGAAGAAATTGTCGTACTGATAATTGTTGAATGGAGTTGAATTTGGGTTTGGTTTGGAAGTTATGAATCTGAGGGAGCCCGCATGGGTGGTGAAGTTCAATTTTTAAGAGAAGATTCTGCCCAATTTTATGTAAAAGTAACCAAAAAAGTGGTTTTATTTCGAAAATCTGATTTATAAATTTATTTTGAAATATGACTTTATAGTAGAAAACATTTTATTTACATATTTACTTATATTGAGAAATGGGTTTTGTATTGAAAGTTTGTTTTATTAGTAATAAATTGAGAGTTAGAAAAGATTTTGACATTGGAACTAGTTGGATTTTCAGATTTATAAATGTTGTGGATATTGGAATTAATTTGAGTTATTAGAAATGATTGAAAAGAGGTTGAAAATGGTTCAGTTGGGACCCGAAAAGGGTGGCTAAGTCCGAGTTTTAGAGGAAGTGTTGCCAAAATTTTATAAAATCTGAGGTTTTATTTGAAAAGTTATTTTAAAAGATTTGGTTTTAGAAAATTAAATTATTTGATATTTATTTAGTTGAGAAAAGGTGTATTCTATTTTTTTTTAAACTCGATTTATTAAGAAAAACATAATGTTTCAAATCCAATTTTGTAAGGAGAGATTTTGTTTTAAGTGTTATTTTGAGCTTGATGTTTTAAGAAAAGAAATCTCTGCCACAGGAGAGTAGAGAACAAGGATTTAAAGAATATATTAACTTAAAGAGATTGTCTGCCACAGGAGAGTAGATGTGATATTATTTGGACCTTAGTGCCAAATGTAAAGTGGGGACGCCCACACACTGAGAACTGTTTTCCAGATGTACGCTTATTGATTTGGAGAGTCACACTGTATGCGGCCTATCCGTACAACTTATAAGCACACTGTATGCATCTGGAAAGCCATATCTGGGACTTGTGCCCGGGTAATGTCGGGAGCGGGTAGGCAACCGACACATGAGCTCATGTCCTGCTTAGGAGAGACATGCATCATATTGACTGCGCATTTGCATTCAGTCTTGTTTTTCTTGTTATATTTTCTCTGTGATTGTGCTGCTTGACTTGTTTGTCTTACTGCAATTTGTTTGTGGGTTGATCTGTTTCTTGTGTTATTGTTTCTCTGTGATTGGAAACTGAAGTTGTGATTGAGATTAGCTTATGTTCGGAAATTTAAAGAAGGTAATAAGGTAAAAATAAAAAGTATTTTCAACGGTTTAACAAAATGGTTTTATTGAGTAAAGTTAGTTATTTGTATTTTATTTCATTACTTTTACGGCATTCTTATTCCCTACTGAGAACTAGTGGTTTGTTCTCACCCCAAAATCTTTCACCCTTTCAGTGGCACAGGTTCGGAGACTTAGTTTGAAGCCGCGGGTGATTAAGAGTTTTATTTAAGTTAAATTTATGTGTTGAGTTGCTTTCATAGAATTCTCTCGCCCTTGTTATTTAAGATTTTATTTTATGCAGAGGGATAGGAGTTATAACTGAATTTTATTTGAATTCTTCTGCATGATATTTATTATTATTAATAACTATGTGACTAGTATTTCTTGGAAATCTTTGATACATGATTTTAATTAATAGAAACAAAAGTTTTTGGCTTTTTCCTAAAAACTGAAACGCGATATCGACGTAAAGGCTCAATAGTAAATTTATAAATTCCTATTCCCTACTGAGAACTAGTGGTTTGTTCTCACCCCAAAATCTTCCACCCTTTTAGTGACACAGGTTCGGAGACTCAGTTTGAGAAGCCGCGGACGATTAAGAGTTTTATTTAAGTTAAATTTATGTGTTGAGTTGCTTTCATAGAATTCTCTCGCCCTTGTTATTTAAGATTTTATTTTATGCAGAGGGATAGGAGTTATAACTGAATTTTATTTGAATTCTTCTGCATGATATTTATTATTATTAATAACTATGTGACTAGTATTTCTTGGAAATCTTTGATACATGATTTTAATTAATAGAAACAAAAGTTTTTGGCTTTTTCCTAAAAACTGAAACGCGATATCGACGTAAAGGCTCAATAGTAAATTTATAATAAAGGAAATCAAGTCCGTAACGCCTTACTTTTGGTACGATCATGACGTGCTAAAAGTCAGGGTGTTACAATTAACATTTATGTTTTAAAGTTAATATTAACTTAAAAATAATAATCTACAATAGTAGTAATATGCTGAAGTAAATCGAATCAACTAGGTTCGATTTACATATATATGATGCAAAAGTAGTAAATTGAATCAAGTTTATTCGATTTACATAGAGTTAGTGTGAAAAACGGAAATGTATGTAAGATTTTTTGTTTTAGGATATTTGTGTAATATTACTCTCCATTTAATTTATTTGTGTGAATTACCCCTAAAAATATAGCATCTTCCTATCACAAAGTTTAATGGGTTAACTCATGATAAATGAGAATTAATAGTCAAAATCGTCTTTGAAAGATCACCTGATCTTTATTTTGGTCCCCAAAAGATAAAATCAATCAAAGTAATTCCCAAAAGTTAACTGCGTTGGCCAAGCTCATCCTTCCGTCATCTGAGTGGCTAACGTTTGCTGACTTGGAACATTAACTCACAGCGCATTTCCAAAAACAACCTAGCTTTGTTTTTTTGCCCCCGACGTCGTTTGATCTTCAGAATGGATATTCAAACGTTTCTCTCCATCACTACTTCTCGATTTCTTCCCTTGAAAGCGCGATTCAGAACTTCCTCTTCTCCGACTAGAACTGTTCCTCCCTTGCCGTTCGCCGCTTTCACTCCTTCTCCATTCTCGCTTGTTGACGTTCCACCCGTAATCGCCGACACCGTCTGCTTCCTCAGCCTCAGGTTCCATGGCTTCTACATTGCCTCCTCTACCCCGGCCGCTTCAGCTACCTCGGCGTCATTTCGCTTCTCCTCCTCCTCTTTGGCCTCATGCTCGTCATTGGTGTTGCTGATGTCGTCATGAAGTGGAGGAGTGTGGCTTTTGTTTTGGTTTCGGCTGTTGCTGTGGTGGTTGGAAGGGGAAACGACATAGCAGTTGGTTCTCGGTGGTCACAATCTGACACGTGATAGGCAGTTATCGGAGTCAGAGCCATGCTCGTGATTGAAGACAGGGCGGCGAAAGCTGTGGTGGTGGTCGTTGTTGGAGGTCGTTGCATGGTGGCTCTTGGCAGTGCTGGTACCTCCTTATTTCTAAAACGATAAAGTGAAGTTGTGAAGAGGCTAAGACTTCAATGGTGCTGTAGTCATTCACACACATTTTCTCTTCTTTGTTTCACCAATAAAAAAGAACAACAATAACAAAAGTTGGTTGAAATTTGAAACGTTATCATATAGAAGGTGAAAAAGTAAAAAATCCTAGCGCAAAAGAAAAAAATTGAATGAGGGATGATTGTAGAAGATGATGATGAATTTGAGATTAGGATTCTAACATTAGAATTGATTTGAGTTAATTTAACAAACTTATCTGTTCAGTACCAACGTGGCTAAAGTTTGGGAGTGTGCCACGCTGTTAGCTACTACTGAAATGATGGAAGGACGAACTCGATTAACACAGTTATCTTTTAGGACTACTTTGATTAATTTTATTTTTTGGGGACTAAAATAAAGATCAGATGATCTTTCAAGGACAATTTTAATTATTAAGTCTGACAAATAAAATATGATATATTATATTTATTTATATCGTTTTATTAGACAAAGATATTATTTTAAAAGAATTATTTATCTTTAATAATACTTTAATTTAATTATAATAACCAAGTAGTCATTATTTGTTTATTTATATATAATTTTATCTACTCGTATAGATCATTATCAAATTTAACAATAGAAATTATTAGATAATATTTTTCTCTTGTATTAGACTGAGTTGGAGCCACAGTGGGAGTGGTGGCCTGCAGCAACAAAAAAGTATAGTGCAAGGGAGAGTTACAGATGGTTATTAAAGAAAACATTAAATTGGAATGCCAACAGTAATTGGAACTGGTTGTGGAATACAAACATTCCAGAGAAGTTCAAATTTACTATGTGGCTTAGCTTACATGATGCTCTACCAACTGAGACCTTTCGATTCAAGCGGTATTTAGCTTCTTCAGATATGTGTAAGAGATGTAACAAGGCGCAGGAGACTATAGAGCATTGCCTTAGAGACTGTGAACGATCAAAGGCAATCTGGTATATGTTGGATCCTAGTATCCTGGACTCGACAGCTGGTACTGCTCTTGAAGAGTGGTTTCGGAAGGCCTTGGCTAACAATGAGGCGTCCTTTGGTGCAGGGCTTTGGTGGGTATGGAGACATAGGTGCAATGATATATTCAACACTGACAACCCTTGGACAGACCATAAGGTTGTTGCCTTGGCCAGAATTACCGCCAAGGACTTACAGGTTTACAGGAATCGAAGCAATGCCTTTAGGTCTCTCCGAAATTTTCTGTGTTGGGAACCACCGGTAGGCAATAGTTTTAAAGTTAATTGTGATGCAAGCTTGCATATGGATTCAAATTTAGCGGGATTTGGGTGTATTATTAGAGATTCTAAGGGAGATTGGATCTTGGGCTGCTCTGGAAGCATTCCCCCTTGGTCTATAATCAGATGTGAATTATTTGCTGCTTGGAGGGGGCTGGTTTTAGCTTGGGATTGCGGTTTGAGGATATTATATGTGAAACGGATTGCCTTGATATTCTGCCCATCATGCATGAGCTTACAAGTAGGTATTCATCTGAAGTAACATATTTGGTTCACAAGATTCAGGAGCTTCTATCTCGTCCTTGGCTTGTTCACGTTGAATGGGTGTCTCGAGAAGCAAATAGAGCTGCGGATTGGTTGGCTAAATATGGTGCCAAGAGTAACTCTAATAATGTTATTTGGTCTGAGCCTGGTGTTGATCTCCAACGAATCATCCGTTCAGATTTAGGATAGTTTTTGCTTTGTTTCTTTCCTTGTTTAGACACCAAAAAAAACTATAGTATTCGTCATTTAGTATTTTTTGTAATAATTTTTAATTTTTGTTTTTAAAATATTATTTAAAAATCATCAAAATTAAAATTTTTAATAGAATAAAAATAAAAATAATAATATTATACTTCCAAGTATTTTTTTAACCAAATTTAATTAAATGAGTACAAATCTAACAAAAAAATGCGTTCATACGTCATTACTTTTTTTTCGTGCTTTTGCAGCACATAATTTTTTTGTCAGATAACACATAAATTTATTGATATAGCATAAATTTTTTTTGTCATAACACACAAATTTTTGTACAACACAAATTTATCGATATTGTATAAAAAATTTTGCACATAACAAAGTTTTACTGCAAATGTATTTTGTTAGTTGAGTGAGTCAATATTTTGAACATATAGCTCTCCAAAAATTTATGTGCTGCATATCAAAATTTTTATGTTATGTACTAAGATTTCTATTTGTACACCAAAATTTATACGTATTTTGTTGATTATTTGTCAATATTTTGAGTATATAATACTTTAAAAATTGTGTTGTATATTAAGATTTGTGTGCTCTAATTTTCTGATCATATATAAGAGTAGAAGATAAAGACAATGAGAATAATGATAATGATAATAATAAAAGAAGATGAGAAAGACAAAAAGAAGAAAAGAAATTAAACAACAACAATAAGATCACAGTGGTAATGGCAGCAACAACGACAATAGTTGCAACAGCACGTTGAAGAAATAAGTGTGCAAAAATAAGAAGAAAAAGACGATAACGACAATAATAAAAGAAGAGAAAGAACACAAGGAAAAAGAAAAAGAAAAGTAGCTGTATTTGCGTACTCACCAAAAAAAAAATCGTGTCATGACTTGTTAAAAATTTGGTTTAAAAAAAATGCTTGGATATCTTGTTTATTGAAATAATAAAAAAAACCCGACAGATATTAAGGATCCAATAGATGTAAGAATTTACTAGGTGAAAATCTGATACACATGACCACAACTACCAAAAGTAACCTGTGTTTCCCGACCTACCAAAACAGCAATTTTCTTCCTCAACCTCAAAAACAACCACAGCAATAACAAAGATAAAAGATAAGATGCACTTAATTCTTCAAAAACTAAACCCTTCTTAACAACACATATTCAAGTAGTATTTCTTAATTATACACCACATTTCTTAATTTACAAAATACTTATCTATTATTGACAAACTACATAATTATATTTACAATAACAAAAACAACTAATCATATTTTTCACCCCATGAGTAGACAAGAAAGAAGACCCATGAAATGGCCAAAGCAATGTCTCCAACAGCATGCCTTGGCCAATCATATGCAAGATCCTCAACCTCCCTCTCAAAGCAGAACCTCCAAATAGCCATTGAAATGTGAAGGAGCACACACCCTTTTGCAAAGAAGCTTTGGAACTCACTGTCCTTCACACTAGAAACCATGAACACAAGGAACCCAATTGTGAACAGCAGCAACCCTGAGAATGAATCTGAGGTTTGAATCAGAAGCTGATCATGGGGTGTTGACCCTTGAAGCTTGCTTGCTGTTTCAATTCCATGCCCAATGATAAATATCTCTTTGGTGTAGAATACCATTAAGGCCCCACTGGTAAGTGCTATTGCAGAGTGAAGAACACAGATCAAGAAAAAACAAGAATAACAGCCCATTATTGATTCAAAAACAACAAAGGTTCTTTACCAATGATACTGTACTCAAAGTTTGAAACTTTTACTTTGTAGTAGTAGAAAAATGATGAAAAACTCATGATCAACCTTCATTCTAGTTTGAAGCATGATTAAGAGTTGAACTTTTTTATAGTATCTACAAATTAGAGTTTAGAAGCAGAAATTGATCATAAAAGTCTTACAACCCTTAGAAATTCTGGTAACTATCTTCCACCACTGATAAGTCACAGCAAATTTGTGTCCTGATTCTCACACAAAAACTAAGAGGTCAAATGATATTAACTCTGTAAAATCCTATCTCCTAATTCAAGTAAGTAGTAAAAGATAAACTATATAGTTCAACACAAGAAAATGAGTAGATAATTACTTGACATATATATACACAGAAGATGTGATTATCCAATAAGAATGAGCAAATTGAAATAGTGACATAAAAAAAAGAATGGGTAGTTCTATTTTTGCCTCAAAAGAACCTCTTGCTTATATATTGAATTATTGAATATTGCATATAATTTACTGAACAAAGGTGGATAGTGGTTATGCCATAAATAGTTTATAAATTGCTTCCATACCTGTAGCATCCATACCCTATGCAGAAGATGGCATGCCTTTTCTGGCTTCTTCCTTTCTTATTCAAGCAAGAAATTGAAGGATTTGTGGGCCATGGAAATGGATTTATGTAAAATTATTTAAAAAATTGTGAAATCATATTGTCGGCTAGATTGAATAGAAAAACTTAGAGGACCTTTATTGTTCAAAAATTACAAAAATTTGTTTGAGCAAGTTTGAAAAAAAAAGGTTTTATCAAAATATAAATAGATTAAAAAATAGTCTAGTAATTAATAATGCACGAGACTTAAAAAAAAATTCAAATTAGCTTATCAATATAAATTTAAGAGTCCTGTTAGGAAATCAATAGAATATTTGTACAATGTGTATAACGGGTTATATGAGAAGCTTAAATTGATTTTGGAGTTCACTAAGGATCGAACTCTTAATCTTTCGGATCTAGAGTTCTAATACCATATCATGATATCACTCATCCCAAAAGTTTCACCTGATAAAAAAAATAACACTAATAATTAATCTCTAATACTTTTCTAAACTTCTATTGTACACATTATACAAATATTCTATTGGCTCCGTTTGATTTAATCAGTTTCTCTCTCAGAATTTGATGAATTTAATATTCTATTTCATATGATAGGTTCAACTTTTTTTACTAAATCTGAATTTATTCTTAATTAAGAGCTACAATTTTTGGTTGAGTAAAAAGACTTATCAACACATATTTGATATTTCCCATTTGTCGTGTGAAGCGTGTGGGGCCTGATTTGGAATTTGGAGTTCCATCTTGCACTTGATTGATATTTTTTTTTCTTTTTTCATTTTTTTTATACGCTCTTTAGCAAGATTAAAAAGATCCTTTTGTGTCTCAATCAGATGATAAATTTGTGTTTATTTGACGTTTGGATAAGCATAGGAGAAAAGACATTATCCACCACCCAAATTGTTAATATCATGGATATTTGTATTTATTCATTATTGAGAAAATCAAAATCTGACTCTCTTTTCAAATTTCGGTATAGGAATTCATAGATAGCTAACCATCCACTTTGAGAAATTCCTTTGGCAGATTGGTGCGCTTCAGAGTATCATAAGTTGACATGTGTATGAAGAGAATACAGTCTCATTCAAAATATCACATGATTTTTACTATCTATCAAGACCAATAAAAACATTTATTAGAGTATATCACTATAAATATCTCCAAATTATTGAGTCGTTCATAAAAATATGCTTAAAATTTATTCGTGTTAAAAGTACACAATCATTAAAAATATTTCAAGAAGACTT
>NC_029792.2:23238478-23246022 GCF_000816755.2 Arachis ipaensis
TTCAAGAGCATTTTTAACAGTTTGTTCTTTGATTTATTATAAAAAAATTAACATATAATAGGGCTATATATAATCCTCACAAAAAAGAATTTATATTTTGGCATTATGGTAAACTAAAGTTGTTGTTTATTAATTTCAATTGATAATAATCAATTGTTTTTGGCATAGATTTGTCTTTGGAATCAAGCGACTTATTATAAAAATACGTTAATACACAAATATACAGTTATTAACTTAATAGCTATTTTTTTAACATAAATATATACATTATCGTTCAATCAGATCCATTCTTTTAAAAGATTATTCACACCGTCAATATAAAAAAAAATATTTTTGCTAACACGACATTATTTAATTGAATGCACATATAAAATTACTTTATACTATCAGTGTATTAAAATGAATTTTTTTTGTATATACGTAAAAGATAATCATTAGTAAAAACCTAATTACATTTTTTTTATCTAATTATAAATATTTAAATTGCAATAACCTAACTAAAAATTTAACAAAATTACGGTGCCTAGTTAAAATCCTTTTTATTAAAAATATCCATCCTAATTTATAACTAAAATAAGAAAAGGAAGCATAATTCAGTTCATCAAAGCTCTTGTGATGTATATATATTACCTTGCAAGAAAGAATGCATTTACAATTGACAAAACTTTGGTTAAGAAAAAGAAAAAAGAAAAACTGAAAAACCTCAAATTAAACCTCAAATTACGGTGCCTACTTTATGATGACGCCTTGAACCTGATTTCCTATCTCTGCCACGCCTAGGGTTCTTCTTAATCTGAGGCCTATTATTGTTGTTGTTGTTATTATTATTATTGTTATTATTATTATTGTTATTACTATTACTATTTCTAGCAATGGCAACAACGGGTGGATTTCTTCTTACAACTGGTGGAGGCATGTGCTCTAATATGTCTCTGTGGTAACCCTGATCATCACCATCATCATTGTTTGTCACACAAGAACAAGAACCAGAATCATTGTTAGTTCCACATAATTACTCAAATTCAACAACTTTCCACAAACAATATATCAAGATAGAAAGAATGTTTATGTTGTTCACACTGGTTTTTGAGTCAACAGAAAATGGAGCAAATTGTCACTAGACACATATTTTTCCTATTTTTTCTCCAAACAAATTTGTGTTTCCCAATGTCCATGTATTTTTTCTCATTCTCACATTATCTCCCAATCCGATAGGCCAACGACTAATCCATCACGGATTTGAGTTTTGTTTAAAGATTTGTTGCTGACAATAGATTGCTGCATGTACAAGACAGGATCCAAATCCCCCAACACTTGCTTAAGCAAAACGAATGACCTACCACTCAACTAACCCAACCCAAGTTGGTTTTTATTCTTTATTTTTTTGTCTTGAGCAAATTACTAAACTGAGATTTTGGGAGGCAAATATTGAATTCAAAAACTTGTAGCTCTAAGTCACTAGGATCATATTGGTTTTAAAATCTAGACACAAACATGGAAACGTGAAAATACTGACCTGTATCACAAAGTTGCGCCTTTCGCAATCCAAGAACATATTAATACTCCAGTCAACTTTTGCCATGATTTTGTCTCTGACAGTAGAAAAGCTTATCTGGTCCCTGGAAGTAAAGCGATCAACCTCATTGAACCATAAGCAGGTAAATAAATTTGTAATTGGAATGTGTTCTCTTATGATAACACAACCTTCTGGAACATCTGCAGAAAACTCAGCCACAAGAAATACTTCAAATGTTAACAAGGAATCACACGCAAACACCAAGAAAAAAAAAGGTGCGCATATAGTCGAATTTACACATGTAGGCTAAGGTATATCAACATTGTTCCTACCACTAGTTATAGGAAGCTTATCCTTCGAATAATGGGTTAGTCCGTCGTGGTATTTGTAAAATTGAACCTGATGATCAATGGAAGAATTTTCATATTTCCCAGCAGCTTTATTAGCCTCAGCTTCAACAAAGACATCAAAGCGTCTATAGTGTCTTGAAATTGCGAAAGTGGCGTTTGGGCGCCACAAGAACCTGAATGGTACAAAAGGAAATCATAGTGAATATACTACAGATATAAAGCCAAATGATTAAAACATTATATTTTATACATGCATGAAAATTGTTAAAATCAACAGAAAAACTACCCGTGAAACAAAATAAATTCACATTTCTCTAGAAAGCAGAATGTGCAAAAGCCATCATATAAAAGTGCCCTATGGCACTCCAAGGTCTTCTCGGTTAGGTAAGCAACTTTTACATGTAGTGCACCAAGTGTAAACTTGCAAGTAGGGGTGGAAATGAGCTGATCCTGTCCTATATTGTAAATATAAAGCCCAAGCCTAAGCATGTTATCTTTCCCAGGCTTTTTTCAAGATCGAGCCCGGCCTGCTTAAAAGCTTGACAAGCCCACGAACCTATCTGAAAAGCCTATTTCGTGAATTATAACTCAAAACAAAAAATTTAAAAAATCTAAATTAACGTTAAATGCATTCTATAATTTATAATTCATAATTTGTAAGTCACAATTCGTTTATATATCAATTGTTAATAACATATCATAACCATACTTACAATCCATAAGCATAAACTTTTTCTTTGAACAAAAACAAGCTAGAATCTTAGCTAGTCTTGACTACTACTTTTTTTTTTAAGTTTTGCTTTAGATTTATTACGAGTGAATAGTTGAAAGTTCAAATTAAGAATCATTTATTTTTTTAAAAATATTTTGACGAGTCAGCTTAACGATTTTTATAGGCTTTCCTAAAAGCCTATGGCCTGGCCTTTTTTACTAATAAGTTTTAGAAAAAGCCCAAGCCTGACCTGTTTAATAAAACAAGCCGAGCCGAGCTGGGTCTAAAACAAACCGAGCCATGAGCCCCGGTCGGGTAGCTCAGCCCACTTCCACCCCTACTTGCAAGTGTCATTAGATCATCATAATTTTTAGTGAAACTATAAAAAAACAAGTAAATCAATATGATGATGAAAGGCATAATACGAATACAATTTAGAAAGATAGAGCGCTTCACCTTTCAAGGACTTGGTACGGGTCCACAACAAGTTGAAGCTTTCCATCAATCCATATAGAATATCTGACATTGGGGAAGATTCTGTGCAGAAGAAGCTTAGGAACCTGCATTAAGTGTAGAACCAACATTAAAACCATAAGTATTATGGTACACACACATTAAATTGTAAATTTAGGCAGGGGGGAATGTAACTAACAATCTTAATTCAACATCAGTACAAATAAGATTATTGACATATTTAAAAACCAAATTGTTCATAAAAAAACCAATTATTAAAGGTTCTTTCTGGTGAGATTGCAATTTTAAAATACAATAAATTAGTTTCCACCAACATCTTCAGCTTCACTTGAACGATCCAAATTTTTCCCCATGTGACCAAAAAACAACCCTTCACTTGAACAAAAGCCCTTCATTGGATGATACAAACATACTAAGGTAGGTAGAAGAACCAAACTCAAGCATAATTGACCAACTATAATATATACACACACACACACACGCTAAATTATAAGTATTTTAATTGAACTGCACGTCTATTAGCTTAAAAAATGCATCTAATGGCAAAATCATTTCCCAAAACATACTCAATGGTGGAATGTCGACAAAAGAGAAAACAAACAAAATGATTGCAATGTGACATTATATATGCACAAAATGGTAAACATTATATGAAATGTAAAAGAAAGAATTAAAATTAAGGGACAAAATGTAAGGCATAAACCTTTCCGTTTCGCCGAGCATCAGTATAAGGAATATTACGGACAACAATGATTCTCCACAATCCAACCCTCCTACTAACACCTAAAATACTGGCATTCTTCATAAAGGACTCTGTTTCTTCATCAATAAACATATAGAAAGGGATATTTTTCTTTGCTTCTTCACTGATATTCCTTGGCTGCTGTATGAGATCATAGTTTCCTGAAATGGAAGAGATGGAACTCTGAGAAACATAAAATCAACAACAAAAACATGCCTAGAGCACATCAGTCATACCAAATATGGCAGATGCAACAATGACATCATGGTATTGATCCAACTCGAATAGATCTGCCTCGTCAAAGTCAAATCCTGTTTGCCGACCAGGTCTGCTTCCTTTGACAAATCTAAATATTTTAACCAGATATGAAAATTGAAGATAGGAAATCAAAATGCATTCAATAAGGAAAAAATTATTAGGGATCATTGGACACTAACATGGGGATTGAAGTATTATGAATTATTTCAAGAAAATCAATCTTCAAACATTAGGGATGAAAAAAAAAAAGATAAAACAAAAATGAACTAACCCGCAATACACTGTCATGGCCTCTTTTATATCAAAAGCAGCATCCCTTTCTTGCAGAGTAGGATATCCACCAAAATCGGAGCCACCATCTGGTTGAGTTTTAGTTGGATCATCATTTTTTTGCATAAAAGTTTGAATTGGAATTTCATCTTGCACATAAGTCAAACTGCGAAGCACAGGAGACACTGATGGGGAGCTCGGCATACTAGCTATTGCTTGTTCCACTGGTATATAACACACGGGGCATGCTGAAAACAAGGTGACCAAGAACCTGATTATCAGAATTCTACATTGATAATAATTAAACATGCACTTTCTTCACATATTTAAATGTTTAAATCAAAGGCCAGACAAAAAGAACAAAAAGCTTACGACGCGGTCCAGGTCGTCTTCTATCAGCAGGAGGGGGAGGAGGGAATGCAAAATGGTCACATTGATGGCTCAAGGTAGGAAAATATCCCTTTCTTCCTTTAGACTTGGACAAAGATGGTGGCCCAAGTGCTCGTGGTGGCTTTAACTTGCGTTGCTGCCTAGTAGTCAATGAGGTCACCCTAGAATAATTACTATCTCGTGACTTATCTCCTACTTCATCAGATTTTACAATTTCATACCTAGTAACGGTATAAGATCTTGTATCTTCAATTTCACTAGAGATATTTCCACCTAGTTCATCACAGTACCAAAAGCACGCCTTAAAACATACAGATTTTGAGCTGCATATAATAAAAAAGAAATGTATGCAGACAAATACATGCTTAAGAATCAGTGATAGTCCCAAATGAGAACACATTATTCTGAAGTATATTATTTAAACCAATACAACTCAACAGCATAACTTTGTTTTGGCAATGGGTGAGTGTGTGAGACCCTCTACAAGACGTAAATGACACCATTATTGTTTTGTCACAAACCAACTCTCCAAGAAGGCCATAACTATGATAGTGAGCTACATAAGAAAATAACTGAATTGAAGCCTAAGATTTTGGTTCGTCTCAAGACCACAACAAAGAAAGTGCATTGAATGGTTGCAACGATTAGATATTAAATGGTTAAAGCAAGCGACCAATCAAAGAAATGTAGATCCCAGACCTCCTTAAAACTCAGTAAGGAATACTATCTGCTGAAACTACATTCAAATAAACTCAATAATGAATATACATTCCTAATTGTAAACAGATTGACATTCCTCCTTAATACCTCCAATTCCAAGTAAACAGCTACCGACTTTACTTTAAACAACAATAACAACAGTTGAGTATTGTCCTAATAGATTAAACCGACTGCATTGGCATCCTCATAGTGTGTTGTTGAAACTTGAAAATCATGTCTATAGTTAATCCATTGAAATCTAAAACTTGCACATAGGTTGTGTTTGGAAAGTGTCCCAGGAGAAAAAGATACAGAGAGACCAAGATTGAAACATGACCGAAAGTTGCCACTATCATTGTCCCCAGTTTAAATTGAGCAAATTTTGGTCCAAGACACATTTTGCCTGTTTCTCTACCTATCTGGTTCTCCAAACAAGTTTGTGCCTCTCATTATCCCTGAATTTCTGTCCTGAGATACTTCCGACGAAGTTATCGAACAGGGCCATGATGTCCCATTGGAAACCATATCTAGTCTAGTCAAGTTACAAACTTCTAAAGCTTTTCTATAGTGCCATATCATAAACCAACTTCCATTTACTCAACATAAAAGAACAAAAGGGAGACTTGAAAGACTAACCACTGTAAATCATAAAGCAACCAAAAACGAAAACCAAGAATCCAAGACCAACCAAAAGCAGCATTGCCACCTTCCCTCTCCCAAGTTGCCGGCAAATCGAGAGGCACACCCTCTCCTTCTCCCTGGGCGTGTGAAGGAGCGCCTTCGAAGGCCTACGAGGGAGCGTCGCAGCCGGCGAAGCCGTCAAAACGCCACCGTTTTGCAATTGCAGCTGCTGCAGCGAGTTGAAGCTCGTGGACCGTAGACCCAATGCCAATGGCACTCCCGTCATCGCTGCAGATTCACCTTAAAACACTCGATCCTACCTCTCATAATCAAAATCCCTCCCAAAACTCCAAAATCCAAATCTAGAATTCAACAAAACACCAGAAAATTTCATAAAAAAGACTTAAGCAAAAGATTATATATATTACTACCCGCCAAATTTTCAAATCCACTTTGGATTCTCCACTACATTGGGTGACCCATTACTGGTTTTGGCGGAACCATGCTATGAGAACCGAAACCCTCGGTTCATTTGTGTTGATGAGGGTGGTGGCGACGTCAAAACGGCATCTTGATCGAAAATGTGAGAGGGGGCGTCGAACGCTGCCGTTTAGAGATTCATGCGATTGAGAAATCCTTGAAACGACAACCTCGGCGGTGGACAACGTTGTCGCGGTTGGGATTCGAATCGGAGGCCGATTTGGAAATGTGGATTTGGGATTTCGGAGACGCTGATTGATTGAGAAGTAGACCGTGAATGGAGGGAAGTGGGAATTAGCTTATTTTTTAATTATTGTTACAGCAGTTTTAATTTTAATCCTTTGTTGTTACAATAATTAATTACTAGTTAACGTAAGTAATAAGTGACCAGTGGGTCAAGAAAAGATGGATAGCAATGCTTTTTGCCCTTTTGAATCAATTAAATTCTCTGTCACATATTATCTTTTTTATTTTTTCCCTCAGTTTCTATTTATAAGTCATAAATCGTTTTAAAACTATATTATATCTATCTACTTATCTATCTATCTAATTCTAATTCTAATTATTCTAATTATTTTAATTCTAATTCTAATCTATCTACTTAATCTACTAAAACTGAATTTTTTCCCCAAACTAATGAAGGTGAGGTGCCATCTTCTCGTAAACTTTTTTCCTCCAAAATAAATGCACTATTTTCTCTTCTAACTTTATTTTATAAAAATATCGTTATTAATATTATATTATAATTAGTATTTAATAAATAATACATAATTATACTAATTTAGAAAAATATCTTTATTATAATTATATAAAATTAATATTTAATACATTATTAAATTAATTATCAATCAAAAATATTTTTAATCATTTTAATTATATTAATTTTAATTATATTGATACTATTTTGATTCTTATTCATTATACAATAATTTTATTAGTGGCAAGTTACTACGTTAATGGTGACCCATTTATATTACAAATATATGATATGATATTTTTTATTAATTAATGAAAGTGAGGTGTCATCTCCTT